>NC_050457.1:22409803-22664803 GCF_903995425.1 Onychomys torridus | reverse complement strand
ATTAATTTTGTGCAGAATTATCAAAACAAGAGGGGCCAGAAAGATGGCTCGTGTGTTAAGAGCACTGTCTGCTCTCCCAGAGGCCCTGCCTGGAATTCCAGAGGTTCAATTCCCAGCACCCACATGGTGGCTCACAATGTAACTACAGTCCCAGGGGACCTGACATCCTCTTCAGGCCTCCACAGGCACTGCACACATGTGGTATACAGATATATAGCAAGCAAACAAATAGACACATAAAATAAAGTCTAAAATTAAATTTTTAAACATGAAAAAATATGGTAATTTTTAGATCGATTATATTAAAATCATAAAAATGACTTTGATTATCCATGGAATTAATTTTAAATTTAATTTTAAAATATTTTATTCCAGTGTGAATCTGGTAACTCAAAATTATATGCATCAAAATGCTTTTTTTGTCTTAGTCAAACTGAAAAATGAAACCATGGCCATAACCTCACCTTATAGCTTCTGTAAATAGAGTCAAAAATTCAGTTCTAGGAACTGGGAGAGGTGGCCCATAAGCCTTTCATCCCAGCACTTGGGAAGAGAAGCAGGTGGATCTCTGTGAATTTGAGACCAAACTGGTCTACATACCAAGTTCCCGACAGCCAGAGCTACATAATAGAGAGGCTCTGTTGCAAAAAGAGAGAAAAAAAAAATCAATTCTAGGAGTTGGAGAGATGGCTTAGCAGTGAAGTGAAGAGCTCTTAGTGATCTCGAAGAGGACCTGAGTTTGCTTCTAGACCCCATAGTGGCTCACAGCCATCTGTAACTCCAGGTCCAAGAAATCTGAAGCCTTCTGACTGCCTCGGCACCAGGCACACAAGGTACACACGTGGTATATATGCATGCACACATAAAAGAAAATAAATTTAACAGAAGTTCCTAAAAAAAATTCAGTTCTAAGACTAGCAAGATTGCTCATCTGGTAAAGATGCTTGCCACCAAACCTGACAACTGAGCTGTCCCTGGCCCCGCATGGTGGAAGCAGAGTTTGACCCAATTCCTATAACTTGTCCTCTGACTCCCAAGAGTACAGGTGCCCACAGAGACACACTGAACGAGAACCGTGGTAAAATAGCTTTATTCAATTATATACAATATATACATATTTATATATTAAATGAATATATTATATTAATATATGTAAAAGTATTAGATTTGTATATAGTATTAAATATATATAAAAAGTATTAGATTTATATATTTAGCTATATGTTATATATTTTTGTTTGTTTGTTTTGTTTTTTGAGACAGGGTTTCTCTGTGTAGCTTTGCGCCTTTCCTAGAACTCACTCTGTAGCCCAGGCTGGCCTCGAACTCACAGAGATCCGCCTGCCTCTGCCTCCCGAGTGCTGGGATTACAGGCGTGTATTACCACCACCACCTGGTGTTATATTTTTTTATATAACATATTGGTATAATATTTATATATTATGTTAAATATATAAATCTAATACTTTCTTATATCTTAGTCAAACTAAAAATGGAATGATGAGTCAAGATGGCGCTGAAGGTGAAGAAAGTTCCTGCCCCTCTCAAGGCTGTAGCCAAAGCAAAGGCCTTGAAAGCCAAGTGCTACTAAGAGGCATCCACAGCCACAAAAAGACCATCCACATGTCACCCACCTTCTGGAGACCCAAGACCCCGAGGCTCCAGAGGCAGCACAAATGCCCTTGAAAGAGAGAGCCCAGGAGAAACACATTTGAGCACTATGCTGTCGTCAAATTGCCCCTGACCACTAGGTCAGCCAGGAAGAAGACAGATGACAACACACTGTGTTCATTGTGAATGTCAAGGCCAACAAGCACCAGCGTACGCAGGCTGTGAAGAAACTCCATGACACTGATGTGGCCAAAGTCAGTACCCTAACAAGGCCTGCCAGAGAGAAGGAGGCCTGTGTTTGGCAGGCTCCTGATTATGATGCTCTGGATGTTGCCAAGAAAACTGGGATCATCTAAACTGAGTCCAGTTGGCTAATTCTAAATATGTGTTCACCATAGGAAGAAAGGAAGGAAGGAAGGAAGGAAGGAAGGAAGGAAGGAAGAAGGAAGGAAGAAAGAAAGAACGAATGTTTATTAGTATCAAAAATTCTGACTTAACCTTCTAGGCATATTAGAAAATCAGAAGTGTCTGAAAATGATGGTAAAGGCATTTTTTTTAAAGGTACAAATCTACAGATGAGACAAAACTTGGAGAACACTGCTGACAAGGAATACTGAAGAAAAGAATCTGCATGCCTCCACATCTGTTAGTCATGTTAGAAGAGGCATCATCTTCAACTGGTGAGTCAGCATCCATTCCAAGCATAAGAATAATTGCAGGTATTTATCAAGTGACAGTCCCTTTACAAGAACAGCCTCACCTAATCCTCTCAGAACCACAGGTGAGTATCACTACTGCCCTCACAGTACGGAGGAGGAAACCAAGGTTTTCTAAAGGTGATCAGTACCTCTAAGAAGGTAAAGCTAGGATTTGATCTATATAGATATTTCTCCAAAGATGACTGACAATGAGCAATAAGAATACAAAAAGAGGGTTGGGGATTTAGCTCAGTGGTAGAGTGCTTGCCTAGCAAACACAAGGCCCTGGGTTCAATCGTCAGCTCCACCAAAAAAAAAAAAAAAAAAAAAAAAGAATACAAAAAGAGGTCTGCAAAGATGGCCCAATGGTTAAGAGGATGTACTGCTCTTTCAGAGGACCTGAGTTTAATTCCCAGCACGTACATGTGTAGTTAGAGTTTTTCTGGTCCTGCCTGGCCCAGGGTCAGGACAAATCTCTCATACATGCCAGTCCTGCAGCTGCTCAAACCCAACGAAGTAAACACACAGAGACTTGTATTGCTTACAAACTATAAGGCTGTGGCAGGCTTTTTGTTATCTAGTTCTTTTTTGTTTTGTTTTGGTTTTTTTGAGACAGGGTTTCTCTGCAGTTTTGGTGCCTGTCCTGGATCTCACTCTGTAGATCAGGCTGGCCTCAAACTCACAGAGATCCACCTGGCTCTACCTCCCAAGTGCTGGGATTACAGGCATGTGCCACCACCACCCAGCTTGTTATATAGTTCTTTTATCTTAAATTAACCCATTTCTATTCATCTATACCTTGCCACGTGGCTCATGGTTCACCGGTATCTTAACATCTTTTCATGGTGGCGGCTGGCAGCGTCTCTCTGCCTCAGCCTTCCACTTCCCAGAATTCTCCTCTCTCCTTGTTCCACCTATACTTCCTGCCTGGCTACTGGCCAATCAGTGTTTTATTTATTAACCAATCAGAGCAACACATTCAACATACAGAACATCCCACAGTATACATAAGTGCAGCTCACAACAGCCTGTAGCTCCAGCTCAAGGGCCAATACCTTCTTCTTGCTCTGGCCTCCACGGGTCCCTGTACATGTGCAAATCAGGCCTTTTTTTTTTTTTTTTCTGATGCTTGTATCTTTACTACCAGACATTTCATGTGCATTCAACTAATGGTTCATGATATCAGTTGCTTTTCTTTCTTTTTTTTTTTTTTCAGAGCTGGGGCCTTGAGCTTGCTAGGCAAGCGCTCTACCACTGAGCTAAATCCCCAACCCATCAGCTGGTTTTTATTTTTGAACAGGCCATGAAAACCTAGATAAATCGGCCTTGATCATGTTGTGTAACTCATTTACATGTTATTGAATTCTATTTGCTAATAGTTTGGTAAGAATTTCTGAGCTAATTTTCTTGAGAAAGGGTTCTCATTTCTGTACTTTAATTCTGGCAACAGAAGAGCAGCTATCTGAAGTGAGTTGTATTCCCAATATCCAGGAGGTGACTGTGTGTTGTTTTTTTTTTTTTTTAATTTTATATGCATTGATTTTTTTTCCTTCATATATGTCTGTGTGAGGGTGTTGGGTCCCCTGGAACTGGAGTCACACACAGTTGTGAACTGCCATGTGGGTGCTGGGAATTGAACCCTGGTTCTCTGGAAGAGCAGTCAGCGCTCTTAACTGCTGAGCCATCTCTCCAGCCCTGACTGTGTGATTATTGTGTTAATTCTCAAGACTAGAGGAATCTCCAGTGAAGCTATCTGAGATTTAAGATTTCTTTCCAAGGAGTTTTTAAAGTGTGATTTCAATTTCCTTAGTAGTTTCAGGCTCTTCAAGATATCTACTTTCTGTTGGGAGGATTATAGTAATTTTTATTGTACGGCAGCATTTATCCATGTTTTGCTTAATGCAACAGTTCTCAACTTTTGGGGATCACATATTAAATATCCTGCCTGTCAGATATTTACATTATGTTTCATAACAGTATCAAAATTACAGTTATAACTGGAGCAATGAAATAATTTCACCACAGCATGAGGAACTATGTGTATTAAAACAACACAACAGTAAGAAGGTTGACACCCACCGGCTTAATGTTTCTTGGATCCTGTTTTTTGTTTTTTTTCGAGACAGGGTTTCTCTGTGTAGCTTTGTGCCTGTCCTGGAACTCACTTGGTAGCCCAGGCTGGCCTCGAACTCACAGAGATCTGCCTGGCTCTGCCTCCCGAGTGCTGGGATTAAAGGCATTCGCCAACACCACCTGGCTAATCCTTCTTTCATAATTTCCTCTTTAGAGAACTCCATTTAACTTTTTTTTTTTTTTCTTCAGAAAAAGTCCACTGTGTGGGAGTCCCTCTCCCACTTTCCCCCCAGGGTACTCTTGAGGAGGGTGAAGTGAGAAATATTTAGATAGAAGAATAAAAGGAAGAGAGACAGATGCAAACACAGGACAGCTCAGGAGGACCTGGATCCTTATCCACCGGGCACCTCTGTCTCTTCTAAAGGGCTGTTTATAGGAATGCCAAGGAGTGGAGCGAAGACCTCCCCCTAGCTCAGCCAAGTGCAGACCCTTCCAATCACCTGGTAACCACGCACATGGTCAAGCAATCCTCTAATGCAGCCCTGCTGGGTAAAGCAAGCTCAGCTCTCACTAGGAAACCTCTGTGGGCCCCCACACCACTGGTGACAAATACGTCTTAGTTTCATCTAAGAATCTCTTCACTGATCCTTCCTTCTAAGGACTCTTCTGTTGGGTTTGGGATTTGACTGGTAGGGTTTTTCCTTTTGAGTGAGTTTTTTTGGTTTGTTTATTTTTCCTTTCTGCATGTGGCAAGATGTGGCATGCCTTCTTTGCGCCGCCTCTGGTGTGGCTGAAACCCACTGTCATTTGGATCCTTCTCCCCTGCAGGGAAGGTGCCATTTCCTGCTGCTTTCCAGATTTCCTTGTTTTTAATTCCCAGAAGTTGAATGATAAGATGTCTTGGCATAGATTTCTTTGCATCTATGTAACTTAGGTTGTGTGTGCTTTTTGTTTAAATAATAGTTTTATTGAGATATAATTTGTATACCATAAAATTTAGTCTGTTAAAATGTACAATTCAGTAGCTCTTGGTATATTTACAGGGTTGTGAAAACTTCACTATCTAATTTTAGAACTTTCACCACCTCAGAAAGAAACCCTATACTTACGAGCTGTCGCCTCATCAACCCCGCCTACACCGTTAGCAACCACTAATGTGCCTTGTTTCTATACAGTTGTCCATGCCAGACATTTCACATAAATATGATCATTCAGTGTGTGATTTTTTTTTTCTAAACTGGCTTCCTTTACCTACCATCTTTTCAAGTTTCATTCATATTATAACACATTCATATTTAACATTAATAAAAGGCTGGGCAGTGGTGGCGCATGCCTTTAATCCCAGCACTCAGGAGGCAGAGCCAGGTGGATCTCTGTGAGTTCGAGGCCAGCCTGGGCTACAGAGTGAGTTCCAGGAAAGGCGCAAAGCTACACAGAGAAACCCTGTCTCGAAAAACAAAACAAAACAAACAAAAATAAATAAATAAAAATAAAAGTACTTTATTCCTTTTTTAGAACCAGATAATAGTTGGCTGTATGGAATATATTGTTTACTCACTAATCAGTTGATAGATACTTCTTTTTTTCTTTTTCTTTTTTCTTTTTTTTTTTCTTTTCGGAGCTGAGGATCAGATCCAGGGCCTTGCCAGCAAGCGCTTTACCACTGAGCTAAATCCCCAACCCTGGGTTGATAGGTACTTCTGGGGTTCTACTTTTGAAGTACTTATAGTCACAAGGAATGCTGCTATGAACATTTGTGCACAGTTTTTGGGTAGACCACTCTCATTTCGGCTATGAGAATGCTGAGAGACAGAGACTGGATTTGTTTGAGGAACTGCTAGACTGTTTCCCAAAGCAACCATAGCATATATAACCCTACTGCCAAGGCACGAGGGTGCCAGCTCCTCCTGTGCTTCCCAATAACATGTGAATTATCATAGTTATCCTAAGGGGTATCAAGTGGTACCACCATGTTTTGACTTGCATATCCCTAATAGCTACTGATGCAGAGCTTCTTGTCATATACTTTTACTTCATTTTATAAAATATAAATATTTTTTAAATTTATAAATATAAAATTATATATAATTATATTTCTTGACTAGGCTTGGTGGGAAACACCTTCAGTCTCAGCACTCCTGAGGCATGGGCGTGTGAATCTCTGTGAGCTCCACGCCAGCCTGGTCTATAGAGCTAGTTCCAGGACAGCCAGGGTTACACAGAGAAACCCTGTCTCAAAAAACAAACAAACAAACAAACAAACAAACAAAAAAGAAAAAAGGAAAGAAAAAATGCTCAATTTTCAGCGCTTGCAATAGCTCTATGACCAGTTTCGGGTTACTCTTTATACACTATTCAATGTACAGAATCAACTTGACTCCTTGGCATCCGTTTACTCAATCACTATTGCACTGTTCTTTCAAAAGGCTATATTGTGCCTCCATTTAACTATGTTGAGACCTTTGTTCAAATGTGCTCAGCTTCTTGAATTATAGGTCTCTGTCTTTCAACAGATCTCAGACACTTTCTGCTATTATTTCTTAGAATTTTTTTTATCCTTATCCTTCATTCCTCCCTGAAGTCTGATGATTCCACTATTGGACCATTATTGCGGTCACCCAGTTCCATGACACTGTTCCATTGTTTTGCCGGGTGTTCTCTCTTTGTTAGACTGGATAATTTCTTTACCAAGGTCTTTGGTTTTTTGTGTTTTTTTTTCTTTTCCCCCATCTGTCTCCTCTCTTCTGTGGTTAAATTTGTCCTCATATTTTAGCATGACTGTTTCATTTTTCAGTTCTAAAAATTCACTTTAAATTTCTTTATATTTTTCTATTTCTTCATCAAGACTCTCTCTTTCTCTCTTTACGTTGTTTAGAGACAGTGTCTGATTGGGTAGCCTTGGCTAGCCTGGAACTCACAGAGATCTGCTTGCCTCTGTCTCCCGAGTGCTGGGATTAAGCATGTGGGCCATCCCGCCAGGCTTCTTGTCAGATAATTCTAACATCACTGTATTCTTTTTCAGATAAATCTATTTTTTTTTTAATTTTGTGTATATGTGTTTTGCCTGCACGTATGTCTGTGCACCACCTACATGCTTGGTGCCCATGGAGGTCAGAAGAAGGCATCAGATCCCCTGAGACTGAAATTAGGGGTGGTTGTTAGCCACCAAGTGGGTGCTGGGAATCGAACCTGAGTCCTCTGCAAGAGCAGATGGAGCTCTAACTGCTGAGTCAGCCCACCTGTGCTACCCTGTGTTCTTGGCTTGTCTATCACCTGCCCTCTTGCCCTGCTTGAGATCCTCTTAGTCCTTGGTCAATAGTTTTCTGCTGTATCATGATATTTGGGGTATTACACTACAAGATTTCGGATATCTTAATCTTCTCTCTTTTACCTAGCTTTTTCCGAGAGAGTGCTGGCAAGATGAGAGGGTGGGAGCCAGAAACTGCATACTACTGTCAGTTCGGTAGAGAAGTCCAAGTTCCTTTGACACGGGAGAGAGGAGGCCTCAGAGGTGATAAAAGTATAGACATTGTCCTAGGGAAGAAAGGACAAGGTACCACTTAAGAGTAGAAATCTTGGCTCTCTGTCGCGTCTTTGTCGGCATGGCAAAGGGGTGGAAGGTGTGTTAGTTTGGGTTTCTATTGCTATGAAGAGACACCATGACCACAGCAACTCTTGTAAAGGAAAACCTTTCATTGGGGTGGCTTACATTTCAGGGGTTCAGTCTACTTTCATCACAACAGGGAGCATGGCGGCATGCAGGCAGACGTGGTGCTGGAGAGGTGGCTAGAGGCCTACATCTTGCAGGCAACAGGAAGTCAACTGAGACACTGGGTGGTATCCTGAGCACAGGAAACCTCAAGGCCTGCCTCCACGGTGACACACTTCCTCCACCAAGGCCACACCCACTCCAACAAAGCCATGATTCCTAATAGTGCCGCTCCCTATGAGATTATGGGGGCCAATTAAATTCAAACCACCACAGAAGGTATCCTAATTTTCTTTGATTTTTGTTGATTTAACCAGTTTTTTCCAAAAGTTTTCTGTATTCTATGCTTGCCCCTTCAGCTGGAGAGGGCAGGGTTTTGATGGAACTTTTCTGTTGTTTTGTGTTTTGGTCTGAGCCATTGGTATTTCCAGCTTGTTGAGTCTTCAGTTTCAAGTGTGGGATATATAAGGCCAAAGAAAACCCAGAATTCATCATTATGTCATTCCTTGAGTCCCAAGGTCCCGCTTGGTCTGTTTGTTTTCTACGCAATGCCTGGGACTTTCAGCTGTGCTGAAAAGAGCAGTGAACAGTGTCTTCTTCATCTTCCCAGAAACAGGAGTCTGAGCAGGTCCTTTTTATAAATAGAATTATATTTTAATTACTAGGAGTTATTAATAGCTCAAAGAACTTTGAAGTTAATCCTTTTCCACTTAATAACAACTCCTTAATTTATTATTTTATAAATTAAAGCCTTATATAAGGGCTTGCTTTAAGTAAGAAATACCTGTAGATTATTTACATATTCCTAAATGGACTGTAACTGTTCGCTTTCAATACTGTTAAATTCTCCTCAGTTATTACTTAGAGAAGATTTCCTTAATGTTAACCTGGAGGTGTCTCAAAGCAGAAGACAACTGCTTCAGCTGTCCAGTGTTAAGTAATGAGGAGTTAGGGAAGGTAGTGGGTGCAGGCTCAAGATCATAGTATCTTTCCCAAAGTATACCGAAAAATGGTTCTCAGAAGTATCCTACTTTAAAGCTTTCCTACCTGAAACATTACTTCAGCTCTTAGTGAATTTATAATAACACTAGCAATTATTAATTACTAAAATAAAATAATTTAATAATGTTAATAAAATAATGAAAGTATTAGTAATAATTGCCTATCAAAGACACTTAGCCAGTTTTGGACTTCCGGGTCTATTTTTCCCAAAACTGTTCCCCCACAGGTAGGTAAACATGGTCTTTGCACTGATGGATGTCCCCCAATATTTTTGTCTGTTGCTCTGTCACTGCCTAGCTACTTCTATTGAACTCCTCACATGCTTCATCCTGTGTAAGACAGAGAAAGTGCGGCTCTGAGAGACGGACTGGAAGCATGCAGGAGTGTTTTGTGCGGAGGTAAAGCCGGCATCCGGATGCAGGTCGTGGCCTCCTGAGTGTCACAGGTTTTTGATGATGCTATATTTGCCACAGTAAGCAACTCTTCTTCCCAAGTGTCTAGTTTCTCACTGTGGTGCCATTTTGTAACTGTTAATGTTCTTCACTTTTGATCTTTGTCAATTTTTTCACCTTAGACAAAAAATAATATAGAAATTAAAGAATATAAAGGTTTTGAGGTTAAAAAACGTTTATATACCATCTTAAATTTCAAAATATGTCATTGAAAAATACCAACAATTCTGCAGTTTTACCACATGAAATGTCAAGAGAAAACACCACTGAGTAGCCATTATTATATGCACAAAGGAAAACCAAAATAACTGGAAAGAAAAATTAAACAAGCCATGTTAATAAGGCTTTAATGATGAATAAGAGTTATTATTTAAAACAGATATTTTTAATTTGTGCTAGAGGGTAGAGACAACGGCCACCTAGATAAACATCTCTACCCAGAACCATTTTACAGTAACATTTCCATTTCAACGTTATAAAAGAATAAATTCTTGGTTTACCTCATCTCAATTTTATAACATCTGAGAACCAAGTTTTTTTTTAAAAAGATTTGGAGGGAATAAATCCTTCTCCACATACTAATTAATATTCAACCAGTCCCTCCTCCCTTCCAATTAGCTTTATTTATTCCCAAAGTGCTATTTAGGTGAAATCGTATTAATTGAGTCATAGGTCTTATAACTGTCATTAATATCTAATCTTTCTGATTAGTTTTAGAGTTATTTATGTGTATGAGTGTGTATCTGTACACTATGTGTGTTGCCTGGTGTCTGAGGAGGTCAGAAGAGGATCCCCTGGAACTGGAATTATGAATAGTTATGATCTATTATGTGGGTTCAGGAATAGAACACAGGTCCTCTGCAAAAACAAGGGCTCTTACCCACTGAACCATCTCTCCAGCCCCTACTCTTTTAGATTTTAACACTATTTTATTTTTTAAACTCCAGCATTGTAAACTCACAATAGTGATTTATACCAATCCCTATTCTACAATGCAATCTTTTAAGTCCAAAACTAAGACCTGTTTGTCTCTTCCTTGCAGACACACCAAACAGCTCTGGAGAAAGGTTTACATGAAATTGTTTTTCTTAGGAACATATTTCCTCTTAGAAACCACCTTTCCAAGAACACTACTCTATCCAACTTCTATTAAGTTAACATTATAAAATGTCGGTATGTATATTTTAGTGTTTTTTGGAGACAAGGTTTCTCTATGTGCTCCTGGCTGTTCTGGAACTCAGCAATCGGCGTGCTTCTGACTCCTAAGTGCTGGGATTAAAAGGTGTGCACCACCATGCCCGGCCATATTTTAGTTATTTTAAATACTTTCCCTTTGTATGCTCATCTTTCCGGTAATAAAAACCATCTTTTAGTCTCAAACTTTGAATTAAACTAATTGTAATACTAGTGAGTATTACAAGAGAAGATTCTTAAGTTCCTGAATAAATAAGCCATCTTAGCAAATACGTAGCATTTTCTAGAATTAGGTACTATAATTTTATATATAAAGTGATGAAGAGCAACAAATGCCTAAACAAAAAGTCTGTGACACTAAGTACTGATGTGAAGATAATTCTCATTGGCAACTCACCTTAGGAAATAAGGAGAACCTTGCTATGCACATTTACAATATTCAGAGTAAATTTGTACAAAAATAATCAGGTGGGGAAGGAGAACAATTTGTATCTATTCATCCCCATCATGACAACTGGGTTTTAAAATGTCTCCCTCTCCCATTTTAAAACATTTTTCAGCTTGACATGACAGTACTTTTCTCACGATGGCTGTATCGGGCGAGAAGAGCTCGTTATTTCCAAGCTCAAGGAACCAGTTTTACATTAGATACCTACCAAGAGACGTAAACTGAATTTTCTAAATCATTTGATTGGGTTTATCTAGGGCTAGATCCGCACATCTCCTAAGCCGGTCTGGTACCACCAAGCGGGCAGCGGTCCGCCCACACCCATCTGCCTCCCTCGTACCGGGGAAACTGCAACTGTTCGACTGTGGGCTGAGCGGCCTGTGGGGTGTCGCCCAGGCTCCGGGGGGCTCGGCTGTCACTCGGGGGGGGGGGGGGGGGGGAGGGGGACACGCGTGTGACCGGGGCACGTCCCCTCCGGGAAGGGCCCTCCCTGCATCTAGGCATTCACACTCCCAGGCTGGGCCTGCGGGGAGGCGAGGGCGTGCGAGGCGGGCGCGGGAACCCAGGCCGCGACCCCGGGGTCCGGCTCGGGGAAACCGCTGCCGTGCGCCGCCGGACGCAGGCCGGCCAGGCCCAGGCCGCAGTGTTCCCAGCCCCGCCGCCGTTGCCAAGGCGACCGCCGCCGAAGATTCCCGCGCCGGGCTCCGCCCCCCGGCCAATCGGACCGGCGCTCGCCCGAGCCCAGATTCTCTTTGTTCCGCAGCCATTTCAGGCCCCGGACGGGAGGCAGCGCCGCTTCGGCAGAAGGCCCGAGCGCCGGAGGCCTCTGGGATGGTGTGGGACCGGGTAGGTGGCGTGAGGGTGCGTGGCCGGGGCGGAGGGGCGGAAGCGGCCGAGCGAGCTCCGACCCGCCGCCGTGCCGAGGGGACCGCGCTCGGCTGCCGGCTCCCCGGGACCCGGCCCGGCCGTTTGGAGCCCGCCGGCGACGGCGCGGTTCTAAGCCCAACAGCTGCCGCCCCGGGCGCCCTGCGGGACCCGGACGGAGCGGGTGGCGCCCCGGGGGGAGGCGGGAGGTCGGTCCGAGGGCGTGAGGGCGGCTGCCGGGGCGGGCTGGTGCGGTGCCTGTCAGGCCGCACCGTGCTCGGGCCCGAGGTCGCGGGTCTTTGTCCCGGAGCTCACACACCTCGGTTTCTGCAGCCCGCTGATCCTTGTCCCCCCCCCCGAGGGCCAGCTGGCCCCGCGACGTGTTTCCATCCTTTGAATGTTTGTGACTAGGGGTTTTGCTTAGGTTTGTGGGTTTTTGCACGTCTGCCCCTTGTCGTGTCCGTACACGCCGCAGGGAACGGCCGCCGAGGAACAGACCCGCCACCGCGATCAAACTGGTTTTAGAAAGGCTTTCTTCCTCTTAGAAATAATCTCGCGTTGTTTAATTTTTTTTTTAATCACGTGGGTTTTGCAGGGATTGTTTACAGTTTCACTTTGTTATGCCAGTCGCAAATCGGCTGCTGTAACCGTAGAAACGAAGTTGGAGGCTGTCCACTCATTGGGAAGGTTGTATGAAGAAGCTTAGTTTGTCCTGCTGTAATGGCTTCAATGACTAATAAGCCGTGCTTTTCCCCCTAAAGAAAAGATGCTTCTTAAGTGCAAAATGTTTGGTAAAATCAGTGTTTGGAACTGACTTGTCTGGATTAGGCCCATTCAGATGTGCTCATCTTTAGGAGACCAAAAGTACCTGCTGGATTTTAAGTCTCCCTATCGAATTTTTCGTTTAAAAGTGGAAAGAAAGTGTCCTTAATGAAGAAGTGGAGGATTTGGGCTTTGGGGCGGGGTTATGGTTTCTATCGTCCCCCGACCCTGCGCCCCAGTTGTTCTAGAGAATGTCTGTCCCAGGTGAAAACTTGGACCTGCAGAGGGAAAATACTAGTTGAGAGGTTCGGATTTCTTTTAAAATCCTTGACACTTGGGTGTGGGTGAATAGTGGTTTGGCAATACTGTTTTCGCTTGAGTCAGTATAAGCCTATTGCGGTCTCAGTGTTTCGTTTTCCTTTTCTGGAAAGGGGCCCCTGCCTTCCAACAGCCTTCATGTTCTTCCGTCATTACCCGAGTCAGGACACGGAATTCCTCCCTCCGAAAGACCTGTAACAAATAGTTTTTGTACTTCTACCTCCATTCCTAAAAGCCTTTTGTCGTTACATAACATGAGCAGAATAGATTTTTGGGTAAAAAATACATCCTAGTTCCAGTGTCAATATTTGTTATATTCATTGTTTTCATGACTGATTTTTTCCCTTACTAAAATAATGTTAAAGTGATTGTGTGCATTCAGTTGTCTTAAAAACTAAATAGATTGTGTTGAAATGTGAACAAGTTATATTTAGAGCAATTTCTTGTATTTGTTAACCATATGGGGTTTTGCAAACATTTTTTAGGAAGAGAATTGAGGTTATAAGGAAGCCAAATCAAGTTCGACATGAAGTAGATTTAACCAGTGTAAACAGAAGAGAGGAACACAGCAGTAGTGGGGACTGCTTTTCTTTGCCAGGTATAAAGAATGTGGTACACAGGGCCCTGGTGGTGCTTGTCTTTATTCCCAGCACTCGGGAGGCAGAGCCAGGTGGATTGCTGAGTTCTAGGACAGCCTGGGCTACACAGAAAAACCCTGTCTCAGAAAAAAGAAAGAAAAAGTGGTAGATGTGTTCCAGAAAGACTTAATCCCTCCTCCCTCCCTTCCACCCTTTCCCACACTGGCTTACTTGAAAAGGCTGAGAAAGCTGATCTAGTGTGAGTAACTGATGAGGTTTTCAAAATCATGGAGGACAGTGCCCCTTCGAAAAAGAAGGGGTTGGAGTGAGTGCAGTTTTCAGAAGATGAGGTTTTACTCAGCATTTGTTAGCAAGGGTCTGGCAGGTCGGAGAGGGAGTGAATTCACGCGGGGACAGATGGCTGTCAGAGTGGGTGGTTTGTGATGGAGTAGGCGGAGCTTAGTGAAGAGACGTTCTAAGAGTGAGTTTGATTGGGTGATTCTGAGACTTCCAGTAGTGTTCTTGAAAATATGCAGTTGGAGTAATAAGTAAGAATGTTAGCTTTTAATCATCTCCATGGTCAAATAAAATATTGAAACGGGAAATGAGGGTGGAGATTTGTCTTGGAATTTTTAGTTTGGTTTTGTCTTTTGAGACTAGGTCTCACTGTGTTGCCTTGGCTGTCCTGGAACTCACTTTGTAGACCAAGTTGGCTTCAAACTCACAGAGATCCACCACCTCTGCTAATACCCCCCCCCCCCCCCCCAGTGCTGGGATTAAAAGTGCTCTCCATCACATGTGGCTGCCTTCGGATTTTTCCTGTGCCAGATAATATGGAAAAGTTACCTACCAGATTGGTGGCCACATCTGATTTCCAAAAGACGGTCAATGACTATGCAATGACTATGGACCTCTTCACTCAGCACCCACAGGAAACGTTGCTGTTTTGTGAAGAGCATAGGGTTTGAATCCATGGGTGCCTTTCTAATGATTTGCTTTATGACCTAAGATAAAGCTGTCCTGAGTGGTGGGGACATCAGGAGCAGACACTTTAAGCCAGGCCCTTTGTAATTATCAGTGTAACTTGAAGCAGATTACAGTGTCTCAGTGTTTTGTCTGATCAGGTCGGAGAACTAAATGCGTTAGGAGAGTAAGCTGTCCTAACCCAGCCTGCATGGAGGGAGTGCTCCATGGATCTCCACTGTTCTTCTCATCATTGTCATTACCGCGGGTGATTATTTTAGAAAACTAAGGAATAAGCACCAGTCCCAGCACTGTATAACGATTTCTATGAGCTCTTTGGCATATTTCCTTCCAAAATGTTTTTTGTTGTTGTTTTTGTTTCCCTACATTTGAGATTTTATTACATAAGTAATTTTCTGGGTTTTTTAAAAACTTGGCATAAACATTTAAGCTATTTTGTCATTTTGTCTTTTTTTAATGATTATATAATGTTTATGTGAATTTCTCCCTAAAGTGTTTCTAATCTCTTGAAGTTATATAAGAAACACTGCAATGAATATCTTTGTGCATAAAACAGTTACTGCATTTTCTATATTTCATTATGATACTGAATGTCATCCCAAGTTCTGGATCCATTTTGCCAAACTGCTTTTGCTTAAGGCAAGTTTTTTCATGGTAGTGTTTTGAGACAGGGTCCATCCCAGTAGCTCTGGCCATCTTGAAACACCCTATATAGATCAGGCTGGCTTCAAACTCACAGAGATCTGCCTGCCTCTGCTTTCTGAGTGCCTGGCTCTTGGTGGTGTTTTGATTATATTGTGGCTGTTTGTGTGAGTGTTGCTGGGGATTGAACTCAACCTCATGCAGGCTGCACATGTTGAAAAAGGATTAAGTTATGCAGGCTGGCCTTGAACTCACTCCAGTCCAGGAAGCCCTTAATCTTAATCCTTTTGCCTTAGCATGTGCTTGTAAACCTCTACTATTAGGCCTGCTGGTTTGTTTGTTTTGTTTTAAGGCAGTTTCTCATTGTTGCTCAGGTTTAGCCTGTTTGTATCCTTGTAACCATTATCCTAGTGCTGAGATAATAGATGTTCACTACTAAGCTAGGCTTGCTTGAGGGAATTTAATAATGGTCCTAAAGTAAATAGAAGCAACATAACATTAATGCACCCACTGATGTGAGAGAAAGGGGAAGAAAGACTGAATGAATACTTTTTTCCATTGTAGTGTGTCAGGAGTTACCTGTAGACATCTGGTATAGAGTACTTCTTCTACATAATTCTCACGGTCATAGTCCTGATGTTTTATACATGGAAATTACTTCACTTTAATTGGTGGGAGGAGATGAATACACATTTTGCCTAAGGGCTAGATGTGCAAGCCTGACCTTGAATCTACGTCTGCCTAAGTAAAAGATACTATTTTTACTTTTCTTTCTTTCTTTTTTTGTTTTTGTTTTTGTTTTGTTTTGTTTCGTTTTGTTTCTCGAGACAGGGTTTCTCTGTAGCTTTGGAACCTGCTCTGGCCTAGCTCTGTAAGACCAGGCTGGCCTCAAACTCACAGAGATCTACCTGCCTCTGCCTCCCTGCCTCTGCTGGGATTGCAGGCGTGCGACACCACCGCCCGGCCTTATTTGTACGTTTCTATGTAGTAGGTATTTTCAAAATGTTATATATGTAATTACCTGTAGACCATAGTCCACACTGTTAAAATAGTTAGCTGAGTTGGAAGTAATGAATGGTTAAGTTACAAAATTAAACCAGACAGAGCTTAACTTTCCACATTTTAGAAAATGAAAAAAAATAATCTTTGCCTGGATGAAATACAGTATCTATAGATAAATAGGTAGGTGTGTAGATACATAGTTATCTGAAGTATAAAATGAAGACAGCAAGCATATGTGGGCTCCGCATTCTTACTAACAGTCTCAGACAGATGGGAAAGGGGAAGACCAAAGAAATCCCCAAGTTGATTAAATTTAGTGACTAAGAGAAGTTTAAAGGCCCATTAAGTAATTGAATTGAAAAATGCACTCGATGAAGCCCATTACTGGTGAAATAAATGAAAGTCTTAATGGAAAAATAAGCCAGAAAGACTAGAGCTGTTTAACATAAAGAGAATAGAAGATTTTATGCTGGAAGTGAAAGGAACAACACACACACACACACACACACACACACACACACACACACACACGCGCGCGCGCGCGCGCACGCACTTAGTTGCATTTTTATAGCTGATTAAAACATTAGTAAAATCGTGGCTCTACAGCCCCTGTATTCCAGGTGTACAGATGTAAACAGGAGTGAGTGCCGCGGCACAGTTACAGGGTTCCAGGTTTTGTGACCTAACCCTGTGCTGGCCTCAGGGACAACTAGTAGTGGAGTCCTTGGAGAGTGGAGAAGGGCTTGAGCTGGGGGAGTTGACGCTCATTCCATGGAGTACACAAGAGGTAAGAACCTGCTGTGTTCCTGGACCGCTGGGCAGGTCAGGGACCTGAATGCATAGGGCCAGGCCCGCACTATTCTGTACTTGGGTAGACTATGGATGTTTTCTACTCTGTGACCTATACCAGCCTGGGCACTGCCATGCAAAGCAGCTCCAGACATGAAGCTACTAACTGGTGTGGCCAGATTTGCCTCAAGGGTTTTAATTGGACAACTGGTCCAATTGGACCCAGGTCTTGAATTGCACTAGAAAGAATGAAATTTTAAAAGGAAAAGTGCTCATTAATTGTGTAAATCATCAAGAACAGAATGGGTTTCTTTTTTAAATTATGAAATACTTAAAAAGGAAAACAATTCAATTCCTTCCTTTCCTTTTTCGTTCCTTTCTTCCTCCCTCCCTCCCTCTCTACCTTCCTTTCCCCTTGTCTCTTTTCTCTCCCTCTCTGTAGCCCTGGTTTGCCTAGAACTCACTCTGTAGCCCAGGCTGGCCTCGAACTCACAGAGATCCTCCTGCTCCTGCCTCCCGAGTGCTGGGATTAAAGGTGTGCGCCACCATACCTGGCACAAGTCAGATTTTTTGGGGAAAACCCGGCTGTGTCAGTGCTGTCTTACTAAAAGGGACATGGCCAGTGACGTGGTAGAGTCCCCATCTTACTGGCAGAAGAAAGAGCACCCAGCATCTGCAGAAGGGGTCTAGCAGAAGTCACACACTGCTAAATCAGCACAGGTATTTTATTTTATTTGTTTACTTACTTATTTTTAGGCAGGGTCTCACTATGTAACCCAGGCCCCAGCCTCAAACTCCCCACATGCCAGAGTGCTGGGATTAAAGCCGTGTGCTACCACACCCAAACCAGGTATTCTAAGGTGAAGCCACTTTTGCCCTAGTGGCTTCCATTTTAACAGTGTGGGTAAGTCAGGT
The DNA here is from genome assembly GCF_903995425.1 of Onychomys torridus. Taxonomy (NCBI): domain Eukaryota; kingdom Metazoa; phylum Chordata; class Mammalia; order Rodentia; family Cricetidae; genus Onychomys; species Onychomys torridus. The sequence goes on along the minus strand of NC_050457.1, from coordinate 22,646,762 downwards.
GTTGGGACGTCCTTGTCAGTAACCGCAGAGCCTCCGGGTTCCTTGTGTCCCTTTGTCTTCTGCACTCCATTCATAAAACTAACATGGCCGTTTGTAGTCTCATGCCCACCCACCTCCCCGTCCTAACTTCTTACCCTTGTATTATGTATGCCCTCTGGGACTTACTGTATCTGTACGGTTTAGCATATTCATATTTTAAGTGTTGTTTCTTTATGCGTATGAGGGCTTTGCTTGGGTGTATGTATGTGCACTGTACAGGCCTGGTGCCTGAGAGAAGAGGACCTCAGGTCCCTGGAACCAGAGTTAGGGATCATATGAGTGACCTCGTATGTCCTCTGCGAGAGCAGCAAATGCTCCTAACCACTGAGCCACCTTCCCAGCCCCCCTCTCAACATATTCTTTTTGTTTGTTTGTGTTTTGGTTTTTCGAGACAGGGTTTCTCTGTGTAGCTTTGCGCCTTTCCTGGAACTCGCTTTTTAGCCCAGGCTGGCCTCGAACTCACAGAGACCCGCCTGCCTCTGCCTCCCGAGTACTGGGTTTAAAGGCATGTACCACCACCGCCCGGCTTACAACATATTCTTTTAAAAAATTTTTCCTAGATTTATTTATTTTATCATTTTATGTGTATGAGTGTTTTGCCTGCATGTATGTATGTGCATGCCCAGCAGAGTAACAGAAGATTGTGATCCGCCATGTGGGTGCTGGGAATCGAACCTGCAACACAAGCTCCTAAATGCGATGGCAGTTCTCCAGCACCTCAGGATGTTCAGAAACATTCCCGTGTCTCCTTTTACCGTCGCTTCCCTGTGCCACCGTCCACTCCCCTGTCACCCTCAGTGTTCAGGGTTCCCGCTGTATCTTAGGCTGGTCACAGACTCAGTCCCACTTCCGCCTCTGTGGGCCATACCTGGTGCTGGTTTCCTGTCTCGCTGGGACCCTGGCTCTTTTACTGTAGAGTCGTTCCTGCGGGTTAGTTGCTGGGCTTTGCATACTTTCCCTGTTTCCTAGAAGTGGGAACAGCATCTGGGAGTCCCGTTCTGCTTTCAGGCTCCTCCCTCCAGTCCCCAGCCTTGGGTTAGGTCACGAAGGCCTACATACCTATTTGTTTATAGGGCCACCTGTCTGTGTGTGAAGTCGACAGGAGTGCAGTGGGTTGTTTGAGTGCCCTGGTGCCTCTTCCAGAGTCCTTTGACCTACGTCAGATCAGCCAGTGTATGCACTTGTGTAGTTCTGTTCCATGCTGTTCAGGCCTGTGCCCACTGCCTCCTGGCTTCGTAGTTGACCCCAGGCCCTGCCCGCTGCTGGCCCCAGTGTGCTCTCCCACCTGTCGCTGCCTCCCTGCCCATGCTGTCTAGTTTTCACTCTTTCCGCTGGACTTCACTCAGCTAATTCCACGGCTAGCCATTTTAACCGCTCCCTGGATCCCCTCCTTGTTCGTGGCTTGTTTGGCAGAACCAGGGTCCTAAGTTGTGTGCTTGTACATTTTGTTCACACACAACCACAAAATGTACAACCGGGCAGCCTCACACGACGACAGCCACAACTCTCAGTTAGGTCGTGTGTGATGCCTGGTGCCTCCTTGCTTTCCTGCTACTAAATGACTTCTTACAAACCCGTGTCTCTTTACCCATCCTCACTTTGAGCCCAGTACCTTGCTTCTTGCTTTCCTAAGACAACTGAAGTAATATGAAGAGAATTTCCACAGACTCCTGCCACCACCATGATCCTCCAGGCATCAGTGTTAGTGTGTCCCGTCTCCTGCCTGTGACCTCAGAGTACGCATTGCTGTTGTCTGCCTTGCTAGGTTCGACATCTTTTGTTTGCTCAAGAACACATAGCTTTAGCTTCTCTCCTATAGCATACATACATTTTGTCCTTTTTTGGTTTTTTTGGAGACAGTGTCTTCGTGTAGTCCCCTGGCTAGCCTGGAACTCACTGTGTAGACCAGGCTGACCCTGAACTCACAGAGATCTTTCTGCCTCTGCCTCCCAACTGCTTGGATTAAAAGTGTGCACCACTATGTCTGGCCCATTTTATTTTCATTATGGAATCATTTCTCTAAGAAAACAGACATGTGATTGAAGTCGTCATCTCTCAGTGTTCCTGAAGCATTGTTTCTAGGATACCCCTCCTCCCCCACCAGGATACCAGAGTTCACAGATATACAAATCTCTTTTATAATGTGGCCAAGTATTTGCACAGAACCTACACATACACTCCCATATTCTTTTAATTATCCTTAGATGACTTATAATACTGTATGTAAATCCCGTGTAAATGGCTGTTACACTTACTGTATTGTTTAGGAAATAAGAAAAGTCTGTTATGTTTAGTGGACACAGGTTTTCTTTGCCCTCACGTCTTCAGTCAGTCTTGGGTGAGTCCATGAATGGAGAACTCTTGTGTACAGAGGGACAACTGTGTTTCTCTCTTTGTAAGAACTGGACCCACTTCAACACTTGCTTCTCCAATTTCATTTCCTTGTGGTAGGATCCTTCAGCAGAATTGTCTACACTTGCTATTACCAAATTGGTTCCTCTGACCTTCTTTCTACCCATCTCTCTACAGTCAGGTCTTAGCCAGTGGCTCCTTTGGTAACCCTGTGCTGTTTTCCATCACCCTCAAGTGTGTGGGCTTTTGTCTCAGCCGTTTCCTCCCCTTCATCTTGAAACCCTGGCTTGTTTGCTTTCCAGGTACCACACCCCTCAGTACTCGGAGCCCGGTGCTCACTCTATGATTCTTCCCTGCCTTTTTTCTCACCGACGACGTTTACTGCCAAGAAGCTACGGTCTCTGTCCTGCAGGCCCCACTTCTCCATCCACATCTCTTCTTTCTAGTCTCATGGTTGGAAATGTCTTTTAAATATCAACAATGCCCGAATACATGTCTTTAGCTTCTGTTCTGTTCATGTAACTGCCTGTTCATCATATCTGCCTCAGTGTCTAATGACAGCTGTTAAACTCAACACGGTCAGGCTCAGCTCCTAAGCTTTCTGCCCAATGCTGTTCTCCACAGACTTCCCTTTTTTTTTTTTTTTTTTTTTTTTACAAATAGTAACTGCATCTTCTGAAATTTTGATGTTATTCTGGACTTCACTTTTTTCTTTTACTCTTCAAATCTGGTCTTTTAGGTCTGTTTTCTGAATCTTCAAAATACCATGGACGATCTGTCCATGCTTCCTCCCACCACCACCACCCTGGTCCCAGCCGCTTCGCTGTAACCTGCTCTCTGACTGCCGTGTGTTACCGCGTGGTCTGCCCATTCTTCCTGGCCTCTCCTGGCTGTTTTCCAGTTCATTAGCAAAGGAAGGCTGCTGCAAATCATTACTGCCCTTGCTACTTTCCATTGTGTCTGTGGTAGCTTCTGCTGTGGTCTGAAAACACATGGGCTTCCAAAACTCATGTAGAGATCCTGACTCCCAAGTGATAGTATTCAGCAATAGGGACTTCAGAGGTTAAATTAGGCGAGTCAGGTCTTCATGAATAGGCATAGTGCCCATTATAAAAGAGACCTGACAAAAAGATGCCTCTTGTCCCTTTGAGGATACAGCAAAAAAAAAAGAGCTGTCTATGGGCCAGAAAGAAGGCCCTGAAGAGATTCCAGCTGTGCCTTGATCGTGGACTTCCCTGCTGAGAGATTGCGACTGTTTTTAAGTTCACTAATTTAGGATGTTTTGTTTTAGCAGCCTGTACATACTAAACCTGACTGACTCTCAGAGCAAAGCTGGTCCTCCCACTGACCTGTGAAGTTCTGCCTGATCTGCTCAACCTGTTCCTTTTTCTTCCCCTTACGCCCCTGGCTTCACTTGCTACAGCGGCTTTCCCTCCATCTGCCTGTTAGGTCTCCAGTGTCTGCAGCCTCTCAAATACCCTCTTGGCTCGGTGACTTCACCCCAAGGCTTTGTTCAGATCTTTCTAAAGGGTTGTAAAACAAAGAGCATTCAAGGCATATGGGGCCTGTGATACCTACAGTTTCTTGTTTTCTTGATATTGATGGTAGTTCAATTTTCTGATGTGCTGGGGAGTGAACCCAGGGTCTTGCACATTGTAGGTAAGCAAGCTTTCTGTCACTGAGCTATCGTCCCAGCCCTTCAATTGCTCTGTCCCTTTTCAGGCCTCTTTTAAAATACATGGCTGTAGGAATCCTAGAAGGTGTAGGTACCTAGTAAAATAGCTAAGTGAACAGGTAGGTGGCTTGCAGTGGTTCAAAACTGTTAATAGGTTAAGTGTTTATCGATGAACTATAGTGTATTCATCAATCTATATACAGAGACTGGGAAACCCAAGGCATGCTCTGAATGATTTGTTAGAGAGAAGAAATAAATCTGCTTCACTGTTCCTACATATTTAGAGGCACAGAAAAGAACTTTACAAGGATAATACAAAAGCACATTCCAGAGTACTAGGAAGGGAACCAGATTACAATGGTTTTAGGGAGCTTGAATTTCATAGTCTTCTTTTCCTGACAATGAAAAGCATCATGTTAATTTTCCATCCCAGACTTTTTTTTTTTAATGAAGTAAAAGCGAAATAATGAAATAGAGACTTTAAAGAATGAAGCAGTGTGAAGAAATAGATTAATAGGCTGGAGAGGAGGGCTGAGGACATTGCCTTCTAAAATGTCACAGTGGTCAGAAATCTGACCGAGAGGAGGAGCCAGCATGGCAAGGGAACCACAAGAGAACAGATGTGACTAAAACATGGCGAACAAGGTGGACCGTAATGCCCTTGGAGAAGTACGCATGCCCAGGTTACCCACTCCCTCCGATTTACCAGTTAGATAACTAACTGCTTTGAAGGTTATGATAGGAGTATAAGCCTGTCCACGGCTAATTATAGGCTTCACCGGCTCGTCATTACTGCTTTATCTCAGCCGCTGTACGGGGACAAAGCGGAGGCCTAGAAATTGCTGTAGCAGGTCGTGTTCTTAGAAAGCACAATGTCTGGACCTCCCTGGTGGAGGACTGGGCAGTCTGATTCCCAGTACATTTGAAGGTCTATTTGGATAGCACTGTGGGGATTTTAGATGTGGGACAAACAGAAAATCAAGGATGGCCTTTTACTATTTTGATCCGAACAACTAGGTGAAAACTAGTGACCTTAGTGATAATAGACAGGAGTAGATTTGAATGGGTTGGAGAAGGAAATCAAGAGTTCTTTTTCAGTCTAGTTGGAGTGGTAGGTCTCATAGGCAGATTGCAAGGTCCAAGACATTGGAGCTACAAGACTGTCAAAAAACTGCTGCGGATGAGATGCTGTCTAACAGACAAATGGGTATGTCTTACATTGGATATTGGAGTCTAGAATTCAAGGTGCTACTGAATGGCACAGACTGCATGGATTTGTGGACATGGAACAAAGAAGACAACCTACCATGTTTAGGAGTAGTGAGCCATCAAAATCTCTGTGTAACATGTCCGGGAACTGGCTTTGTAGACCAGGCTGGCCTCAGTTATAGAGATCCACCTGCCTCTGCCTCCAGGGATTAAAGGTGTGTACCTTTAAAAGGTGTGTACCAAGAAATTTCTGTAAAATAAAATACTTAGAGTAATCCTTTTGTGCTAAAAGTCAGTTAGTATAAGAACAAAATTAAAATACTGCATCTGAGCCAGGCCTGGTGGCGCACACCTTTAATTCCAGCACTCAGGAAGCAGAGACAGGCAGATTCTGAGTTCCAGTCCAGTGTGGGCTACATAGAATCTGTCTCTAGGAGAAAAAAAAACAACCAAACCAATAAGCAAAAAACATTAGCTCTGTTGCAATTCTTTTGCACTCCCAAAGTGCTTCTTTTTGTCTTTGAGGCAGGGTCTCACTGTGTAGGCCTGGCTGTCCTGTAACTCACTGTGTAGACCAGGCTGGCTCTAACTCACCATGTAGACTAGTCTGGCCTACAATTCACAGAGATCCTCCTGCTTCAGCATCCCCTGTCTGGAATTAAAACTGTGAGCCACCATGCCCAGCTCAGCATTGCTTTTCCTGCTGAGTGTGACTTGTAGAAGAAATGACCCCAGGCAAGCATAGCCCTGTACCTTTCACAGGAGCCCACCTAGTTTTCAGAAGAACCAAGTCACAGGTAGTTCTCAGTCTTCCCAGAGCATCTCTTGCATGACTGAATTAGCAGGTTCTGGAAGGTAGGAGAGGCTTGGAGAATTGCAATAGCTTGAAGGAACAGAAATGAGGCCAGGGGTTCGGGATTTAGCTCAGTGGTAGAGCGCTTGCCTAGCAAGTGCAAGGCCCTGGGTTCGATCCTCAGCTCTGGAGAAAAAAAGGAAAAAAAAAAAAAAAAAAAAAGAAATGAGGCCAGTTTTGTTCATGAATTATAACCATGTTCATTATTTACACTCAGCAAAATATTTTACTTCTAGAAGCTGAAAGGAATGTGGTGTTTGGTTACTTTCTAAGTAAAGAAATAAGGCACAAGAGTTAAAATCACTTATGTAGCATTGCCCCACCGTTATTATCAGTGCAGAGAATTGAGAGAGGAGCCTGGGAATGCTAATGCCCTTTCCTTTTTAGATGATTTTTTTGTAGGCCTCACGGCGGCACGGAAGACTTACAGACTCTTGGGGGAGGCAGTTGGTGTTGAGTCTGGCTGTTGGTTCTAGCTCCAGACAGGCTGTAGCTGTGAGTTTGGATCACCTTGCCAAATACCATCCCTTTGGCCCAAATCCTTTGCTCAAACAAATAAAGGATGTGGAGCAGTGGAGGCCCTGTAAAGGTAGCGGATTTTTCTGGAATCGCGTTTTAGCCTCCACAGGACTGAATCAGGACTAGCAGAGTGGATGTCAGAGTTTAACCAAGAGGGTGAGCGAGGAGCAGGGTAAAAGGGCACTCCAGAGAAGCCTGCTTTACCTCCTAGGGAACCTCCGAGTGTGTGTTAACCCGGCCAAGCACAGTTGCTGCATGTACCCGCTGCCCCAGGAGGTCATGAATGAGCCTTTGAGTTTGAGGCCAGCCTGGGCAACATGGTGAGATAGCAAGACCTCGTCTCAAAAAACCATAGAACCAGAAGTTAAAAAGATGTATGCATTTTGCTGACTGCAAGTGTGTGGCTCGCTTGTTACCTGCAGTTAACTATTTAAACAAAAGGATTGCTTCCCGATGACTTAAGGCAAGATTTGTTGTCCATGCCCCACCCTCCTCTAGGGAGAAGTTTAGGAATTTATTTCCTAAGAAGTGCATTTCTGACTCTAAGAATCAGTTTAGCCTAGTAGAAACAGTGAGTCCTTTGGAGGCCTCTCATTGGACTCCCTGTGTCTGCAACTGTGTGTGTAGGCTCCAGTGGTTATCTGCCTGGAAGGTAACAGAGACACCAGGGCTGTACCCTGAATTCTGAACCAGGGAAAGCATGCGTTCCCGTCTGCCCCTTCTTACCAAACTGGCTTCCTTGAGCAGATTCCATCAGCCGCCCTTTTTACGTTGTAAGCGGTTCTCATTTGCTGTCTCGAGAAGTGCCTTTAGCGGTTGTGTTTGTTCTGTGGAGCTCTTTCTTAGCCAGCGCTAGGACACTAGCTCCTCTTAGTTAGCGGAAGCAGTACCATCTAGTTTCTTGTGATTCACAACTATGTAACTTTTTCTTGAGATATTTATAGGTAGGACTTTTTGAAAATCTGTTGTTGTTACTCTTACAGAAGTCTCAAAAACCATTGTAGAATTCCAGGCTTTCTTTTCTGGGTAGGATGGTTTGTTTGTTTTGTCTTGAGCTTTAAACCTTTTAAGATTTTTCTGTTAGTTCTGTCCATGTTGTTTGAGTTACCTCTGGGTGTTTTTCTGCATGGCATTTTCACAATTATGCGTCAGTGTCTTGAAAAATTAGGAAATGACTAAAAGATGCTTTTGAAATTCAGTAAAATTGTGGCATTTTTCTTATGTTAAATTTTGAGCCGTGTTACTGCGTCTCTGTGTCTTTACATTTAAGTTGGTCTGAATAGTAATCTCTTCCTGTGATAACATTGTTAAAGTTAGAGTGGTTATCACAAGTGAGCTTTTTTTGTGCTCTAAGGAAAAAATAAAGTTTCTGTCCTTTGATGTTGAGACCAGCCCTTCAAGACTTATTTATTTTGTGAATGTTTTGTATGCATGTGTACTGCTGGTGCCCTGGCACCTGTAAAGGTCAGAAGAAGAAGGCATCAGATCCCCTAGAACTGTTGTTAGCGATGGCTGTGAGCCACAACAGAGTTCTGGGAATCAAACTCAGGATAGCTGAGCTAGCTCTCTCAGTAGCCCCAAAGACTGGACTCTTTAAAGTGTGATAACCTTCCAAGTTTTTTCACAAAAAACTTGGTAGACTGTATTTCATGCTTTTGTGTGCCTTTTAAAAAGTTTTATGTTGTCTTTTAGAAATTACTTTTAATTTTCTTTCTTTTTTCTGCGTCTGGTGTTTTACCTGCCTGTGTGTCTGTGTACCATGTGCGTGCCTGGTGGTGGTGGAGGCCAGAAGAGGGTATTGGATCCCTGGAACTGAGTCACACACAGAAGGGTCTGGGCTACCATGTGAGTGCCAACACTCCCAACCCCTGCTCTCCGGCTCCACCTCCACCTCCACCTTCCTAACACGTTTTCAGAGTGTTACTGAAGCTCATGACTTAAGTCGCAGCTTTGAATGGCTGCATTGTATCATGAACCAGGGACATTTTCTGGGGCCTGCTCTATATGATTTCCAATGACTATACTGTGGGAAGATGGATTGTTTCATCACGAGCATTATAAACTCACAATATTAAGAAGTTTTTATGGAGAAATAAAAACCTAAAGCCCCTGTGACATAACCACTTTGATAATTACTAACTTTTTGTTGTTTCTGTCCAGTCTTTGTGTGTGTGTGTGTGTGTGTGTGTGTGTGTGTGTGTGTGTGTAAGTAATGCTGGAATTCCTCCTGTGAATTTTCTTTTATGAACTGTCTTTTGGTTCTAGATTAGTTTCCCAGATAAAGTTATTTATGTATTACTGTAAGGAGAACGTCTAGTTCATACATGTACTTTATATAACTTGCGATTTTACTCTGGATACAATTTCTGTTTGCTTCCTAGGCACAAACACCCTTCATGTCATCACAGAAATTTCTTCCTTTTTGGTGGCTGTGTTGTACATAGCTCATCAGTTAAATATCATGCTACTTACCTGTAGATTAACTGAGAGCAGACATTTCTTGGAATTTAAAAAAAGTCTAAATTAACCCTTTTCTGTATTTAGTCTCCAAATACAAGCTCAGAAAAATAACCCTGAGGGGAGAGAGTATAAGAATGTCTGCAGCACGCACACGTTGAGTCTACTCCCAGCAGATTGCGTTGGTTTTGTTCTGCCATAGGGGGTTATTGCAAAACTGTCATGGCTAGTTATACTAAAAAGTTACTTCATCGCTGCATTTATTACGTATTAGTGAGGTTCCGTGTGGGGGGGGGGGGGGGGGTGGGCTGGAGTTTCTCTTGTGAACTTTTATGTACTATCTTTGGTTCTCAATTAGTTTTCCAGATAGTTATTTGTGTATTACTCTTATGAGAACATACGAGTTTGTACTGATGTACCATTGCTGGAGACCCTTTCACATTTTCCCAAATAAGGCATGTGTTTGTCTACCAACTCACGCATAGTGCTACCCCATGGAAATACTGGAGATGTGAGGATCTTGAGAAACAAGCAGTGTCCTAAAACGGGCACAGCAGGAAAAGTGCCACCCTCCTACCTCTCTCACGTGGATAAAGTGTTAATGGAGTGAACATTATGAGGTCATTGCCCTTCCTCAAAACAAAAGTAGAGTGCTTGCCTTTAAATGACTTGGATCTTTAGAACCCGCTTTGAAAACCTGTGCCAGACTGCCGAGGCAAAGACAGCTGGATCCCTGGGGTGCCCTGCCAGCCAGCCTAGCCGATTAAGCAAGTTCTGATCATTGCGAGTCAATTTAAAAAATATACACAATAAAGGTGGATGGTTCATAAGGAACATTCAAGGTTGTCCTCTGGCCTTCATGCATTCTTGCAAATATGCATTACACAGGCACACACACCCACACAAAACAAAGGAAGGAAGGAAAAAAATTGGATAACAAAGGAATTTTTAGCAGAGGAGGGCATGCCTTTACTGGCTGCTCTCACAATTCCACTCAGTTTCCTCTCTACCTTCTGGATGTATTCATTATACCCAGTACCTCTCAGGGACTTCGATGCTCACTTGCAAATTCATGATGTGTACAAGCTAAGGAAATGCATTCCCAAGTTGGTCGTGAGCCACCTTGTACCAACTCAACATACAGGTCCTAGAGAACTGCAAATACTCAGCAAAAGCATTGGGGAAGTTGGTTGCTCATATTGTCGTGTAATCACATGATGGATGTAATTATGTGATGGATATTTGAATAGTTACTTGGTATTTCTAGTCTAGCTAAACTTTTTTTTTTCTTTTCCATTGTTTTTGTTTGTTTGTTTTGAGACAGGGTCTCTATGCAGTTGGAACTGTCCTGGAGCAGTCCATGTAGACCAAGCTGGCCTCGAACTCTCAGAGATCCAACTGCCTCTGCCTCCGGTGTGCTGGGATTAAAGGCGTGCACCTCCATGCCCGCCTCTGGCTATACTTTTTTCTAGGAAAAGAAACATTCCATTAGTTTGAAATCAAGGTGAGATCTATTTAAGTCTTTCATGAGTTAGAATTACAAAGTAATCAGGAAGCAAGGCATTCCACATGCTCAGGCTCCATACTTTACATCCCTCTGGGCTGATCCATTCTCTCTGCTTAGACTTCCTGATCTTTGTAATTTTTTCTTGGGTGTGGCTACCTGCCTACCAGTTGTGACCTTTTAGCTTAAGTTTTAGAACTGGCAAAAGGTCTTAAGTCTCTTAGTACTGCCTGCTCGTCTTCCCAGGAAAGAGAGTTGACTAGAGCTCGTCTTTTGTACTAGGAGTCATCACATGGAAGGGCATTGTCTGAAGTTTCATCAGTTGTGTTTAGGGAATGAGGTCACACAGTAAACTTGGCCATGATGCTCTTCCCTGAGACATGGGCTATGGGCTGCTAATTCCTTGAGGAAGGGGCCCATGGCTTTCCGGAGGTGCTTAACAGATGTCATTGTACATTCAAACATAAAGGTAGAAAAGATTCCCTAAAACTAGATGCTCTGGTTTTAAAGTCAGAAATAAAATTCTTCCTCTTCATTTGTAGTTTTGATTTCTGAGCCTTGTTTTTTAAATAAAAGGATTGGTTATCTGCTGTCTAGTGCTCTTTTTTCCCCTCATGGTTAAATGTGGTTGTTTTCTAACTAAAGTTAGATTTTAATAGATGAATCCAGGTTTGTGAGATGAGAGGGATGAATGAGGTGTTAAAGCAGTCTCTCTACTTACGAAAGAAACTTAAGTAAGGGTTAGTATTAGGACAAAATTCATGTTTATAGTCATATACTTAAAGCCAAATATACTTCCTAAGTACTTGGGGATACTAATTAGGCCAGTATCAGTTTTGAGTCATACACTCACATTTGGTTAGCATTATCCTGTGCTCAACACAATCTCAAATTTCCTCATATCTTATTCTTTTAATTTATTAATTTTGGTGGGGAGTTAGAGACAGGGTTTTTCTGTGTAGTCCTGGCTATTTGGGAACTCGCTCTGTAGACCTGGCTGGCCTTGAACTCAGATATATATATCAGATGTATATATATATATATATATATATATATATATATATATATATATATATATATAATTCAGCTTAGGAACTAAAACTCCAGAAATTGATTTCTGGGCCGGGGGTGGGAGATGGCTCAGCCGTTACCGGCACTTGCTGCTCTTGTGGAGCCCCCGGTTCAGTCCCCAGACCCACATGGGCCTCACAGCTGGAGCTGCAGTTCCAGGGGATCTGGTACTCTCTTCTGATCTCCGTGGGCACCAGGCACACGTGTGGTGTACGTACATACACGCAGATAAAAATACATATACACAAAAATAAGTGTAAAAAAAGTTTTAAAATAATTTCCTTCGCTGTGTTTTTCTGCTGTGTCTGTCCTAGAGCTGAACGTTACTGAGTGAGTGTGATTTTAGTGAACAGATGGAAGATTAGGTAAACACCACTGCCAATTGCATCTCAAACTGCTTACCGTGTTTTAACCATTACTCTCCACACTGCTCTGGCCATTCTCTAATTTAATCCTTGAGAGTGAACACAGCCCTATGCTCCTTTTTCTGTTTTCCTTGAAATGGTAAGATGCCGACTCGATGCACTGTATGTACTTCAGGATAGTTTGGGAGATGAGTGAGAACTAGCCAGGCTGTCTCAGTTCGAACTTGAGAGCAGGCTAACAGTGAAATGGCATGCTTGTCCTCCTCACCACGGTGTGTCGTGGTTAGGTGGCCCATGTGCTGTCTGGTTGTCCTCTTAGAGTCAGTGCAGTTTGCTGTTGGCTGCACCAGCATGGCTCACGTGATAAGTATGTACAATAGCATCTGTGAAGTATTGGACCATTCCTTTCATTGAGTTAACAATTTCGGATGTTTCGTGGGAAGAAGAATTGGCCTTTTTTATTTTTAAATCCTACTCCTCTGACCAACTCCTTACATTTAGTAAGAGCAGTAGCTCACATGATGCTGGTGTGGTTTCAGTCACTGAGTACCAGCACTTTACCAAGCACTATCACCGTCTCGAGAGACTAGTACAGATTCGTCTCCAGCATTTGTGCATGCCAGCATCTAAACCAGTGAGCTAAAAATCCAACAACAGAGTAACATTTCTTTAAGACAGGCTACAGTTCTTATTGATTGTACTTACATAGCTACCTATGAACCAAAGCAGTGTAGAGTAGAAGAAAACATTGAGCTCAAAATAGGAAGACATTCCAGCTCAATTCTTCTTTTTTAAATATATTTATTTATTAAAAATTTTCCCATTTTACATACCAACCCCAGTTCCCCCTCCCTTCCCTTCTCCCGCCTCCTCACCTCTCTCCTGCTCTACCCCCATCCATTCCTCAGAGTGTTGATTCTTTTTTTTTTTTTTTTTATTTGAGCTGAGGATCAAACCCAGGGCTCTGCGCTTGCAAGCTCTCTACCACTGAGCTAAATCCCCAACCCCCATTCTTTTTTAATATTTATTTTTCCTTATGTGCATGAGTGTTTTGACTGAATGCTTGTATGCACATGACATGTGCCTGATACTCTTAAAGTCAGAAGAGGGTGCTGGAGCGCCTGGAGTTAATAGTTGTGAGCTTCCATGTGACTTCTGAGCACCAAACCCCAGTCTTCTGCAAGAGCATCAAGTGCTCTTAACCGCTCAACCTCTCTCTCCAGCCTCCAGCTCATTTCTTAACACTTAGTAGCTAAGTGACTTTTAGTGAGTTATTTCTTATCACTAAGACTAGCTCCTCAATTCAAGTGAGAATTTTTTTTTTTTTTTAAATTTTTTGAGACAGGGTTTCTCTGTGTAGTTTGGTGCCTGTCCTAGATCTCCCTCCGTAGACCAGGCTGGCCTCGAACTCACAAAGATCCACCTGGCTCTGCCTCCCAAGTGCTGGGATCAAAGGCGTGCACCACCACTGCCGGGCTCAAATGAGAATTTTGAACAAATCAAATACAAAAGCATTTTGAAAATTATTAAAACCTCTTGGCAATAATCAGTGTTCTGAAATAAAATTTATAATCATGTTGTTGTAATAGAGGAGACTTTAAAAGAGCTTTTCCCTTAACTCCATGTCCCAGGGTCCATGTCCTGTGTCCCATTACAGTAAACAGTGCCACTAATTCTGTTTAGAGAAGCAGCCCTGTGATGTCGCCATGGAGGAGCACCAGTACACCCCAGTGACAGGTACTGCAGTGCTGGGGGCCAGGAACCCACATTTTCCGTCTGGTGTTACTCACAGGATGGACTGCCAATCAAGGGCCGTCATTTTGACTTTGGTTGGTTTTACTTGAAATTTATTAGAAATAAGTACTTTTGTTCTTCCACCAAAACTGAACTCTTCTAGGTTTCCTTTTCTGCCATTGGGCCTAAGTGCAGTTCCTTACCCAGTCTGTCACCATTAAATGACAAAGCCTCTGGTATGTCTGCACTATAAAGTACAAAGTATTCCTTAAGATTTAGTCTCTCCCTTTTCCTCTCCCTCCCACCTTCCTCCCTCTCTCTTTCCCTCCCTTCGTGTGTGTGTGTGTGTGTGTGTGTGTGTGTGTGTGTGTGTGTGTGTCCGTCCATCCGTCCCACATGCATGCACAAAGGTTTAGGTGCTTGGGAGGCCAGAAGTCATCGGATCCTCCTGAGCTGGAGTCACAGGTGGTTGTAAGCCACCTGATGTTGGTCCTGGGAGTGGAATTGAGGTCCTCTGCAAGAACAGCGCTGTTAACCACCGAGCCATCTCCCAGTTCTGTGGTACAAATTCTTCAGTAACTTTGAACAGTATGCTCTTAAGTTTTGGTTTCATCAGCCTTCTGACAGCTAGGTTTCCATATTAACCAATTAAATCTGCAGCTATTCCTTTCTTCTGTTTTTTGTCATTTTAGTTCAGAAATTGCTCACTAGAGTAAGAAGCACTGAGCATTTCCAGAGGTAGACACACTGAGTTCGACTGCTTCTCATCCAGTTGCAAGTCTCTAGTGATTAGAATTTGTGGTTGGAGTTCAGAAACCACTAGCTTAAGTTGCTCAAAGATACATGGAGACGGAGACCCACTCTGATGGTTAACTTTGTCAGAGAACTCAACAAGGAACTGCTGCTTTTTGCAAATGACAAGTATTACCAAAAGTTAATATATATTAATATATTAACAAAAGTTAAATATAAAGAGACACCAGTTCCATCAGCCTTTTGTTTTGATTAAAGATTAAAAGGTTAAACTCTAAAAAATGAGGCCGATGAAATAGCTCTGTTGGTAAAGTGCCTTGTTTTACAAACATAAAGACGTGTTTGATCTCCAACACCCAGATTAAACACACACACACTCACACACGCACGCACACATGTATGTGTGCAAACGGGCAAAAAGCCAGGCATAGTGTTGCATGCTAACAATCCCGGTGCTGGGGAGGTGGAGTGAGCCCCAGGTGGCCGGCCTTCCTAGTCTAGTTGGTGACAGACCTTGTCTCCTAAAGTGGACAGACATGTCTTCCTTCACACACAGAGTGCCACCTTCCCCTAAAGGAGCTCTAGAGAAAAGGTACAGTCCACAGACTGAGGGTAGCCTCAGGAGGGCTGCCGAGTTCTTGGTGATACATAGGATGGGAAAGTGTCCCCACGGTCAAGTTCTGACTAGTCACGTGTGGAGTGCCAAAGGGAACAGGGTAGGGTGTGTGCTGGCCCTGGTCAGGCAGACCTTGGAATCCTGGCTTTTTGTTTATACTGTCTGTGGCTGGACACACTGCTTTGGTTCCTTTGCGTCCCTTCCTCCTCTGGAAAGTAGAGATAATAATAGTATATATGCATGGAATTAAACTCATTTAAACAGCAGTATAAAGCCTGGCACGTGGATTACTGTTATTACTCAGCTCTGTACAGACTTGGGGATCATAATTTGGTGTTGAGTAACTCCCTCTGTCCCATATAAGTTAACAGGCTGCATAGCCTCTCCCAACTTCTGCCCTGTCTCATCACACTGTGGTGAATGTGAATAAGCGGAAGTCTGAGAAGAGCTTAGAGATGGGATTGGATGTGGAGGTCAGGCTTTTCTCCCTTATCACTCAGTCACTGAGACACACACCTTTTAATGTTGGTGACATATCTAATGGTCAAAGGTCTCCTGCATGCTAAGAATACACTTATTTAAAGTTCTCTCTGTTCTGCCTATCTGCCAGCGCTTTGGCACCAATAAGTTTGTACTGCTGGAAAATTAAGATTTTAACTTCTTAGCGTGTTTCTTCCAAGTGGCTAATTGAACCACTTATCCTAAGCAGTCAACCAGTCAAGAATATTTTAAAACTCAAGTGTCGGGGTTGGGGATTTAGCTCAATGGTAGAGTGCTTGCCTAGCAAGCACAAGGCCCTGGGTTCGATCCTTAGCTCCACAAAAAACAAAAAAACTCATGTGTCTAATACCATGTTAAATAGACTGTCTTGCTGGGGATTTAGCTCAGTGGTAGAGTGCTTGCCTAGCATGCTTGAAGCCCCAGGCTCAGCCCTCCCCCACCAAGGCTCTCTTTGCTGCTTTCCAGTCTGATTGAGCTCAGTGCCTGAACTAGGTTAGATTTAAGTCTTAGCTTGGTTTCACCCTCCCCCTTCATCCAGTGGATATTCTTTTTCCGTCCCATGGATGTCTGTTTCTCCCGCCCCTGCTCATCATAGCATCCCCCTACCCTCCAGGGAAAAACCAAAGTAAGACATTACCATGGGAGTCTATGTCTTCAGTTTTTATTCCGCAAATGAGTCAGCACAACAACTCTTAAGCTCTGCTTTGATTTACATGCTTTTTAATGAAAGTAATACATGGTATGTATGTACAAGGGGACTTAGTGAAGATTTAGATCTAGAACATTTTTAACTCAGTGATGTCAAAATATCTCTTATACTGATTTTTCAGGTCTGTTAGGATTTTTACAGTAGTAAAGAATGGCTTTACTCTTACCTCACACAGAGGTATCCAGTATATTATTTTGTGGTTATGTGTGTTTGACAGTTACTTTCCCAATTCACAGATTGATATTTCTGTTGGAAAGGCAACATACCAGGACCTGGACCCTGATTTGATACTAGAGTCCATTCGTGGGTGGTCTTTGTTTAATGTTTGGAGACGGGTTTGAACTTGTGACCTCCTCCCTCTCCTCAGAACTGGGGTTATAGCACCACCACTCTAGTTTGGGTTGAGTCATAGCCTTACCATCTCCTTGCTGAGTAACCATAGGCAAGTGACTTCCCTGTGAGTCAATTTGCTTATCCATTGCATTTGGTTACTATCAATACTGTGTAGTGGAGTTGTGAAATTTAATTAGTTATCATATGGAAGCACTTAGAAGACTGGTTGGCTCTAAAAAAAAATGTTAGCTGCCACTGTTACTGACGCAGTACCCTATTGGGTTTTTGATAGGCTGGCTTTGAACTCACTTGGTGCAGGCTCTGCCTCTGCCTTCTGAGTGCTGGGAATAAAGACGAGTACCACCATGACCCACCTGTATAGAAAGAACAGTATTTAAGTCTTCTACAGTTTTTTAGTGGAACATGACTACCTTTCTCTGACACTGGAACTCTAGATGAAGTCTGGACAGTTAGGTTTCCTATGGCTTCTCCTGCTGTCACTGTAGCCTGAGAGGTTTGCAAAATCCCTGTAAACATTAGCCGAACATCGAGGAAGTCTAGAGCAGAAGTTGGGCATCGTCTTGGTAGGAGGACCTTTACGTGAGTGTGCCTTTCATCCCCCTTCACAACGAGTCTACAAGCCATGGGTCCTTAAAGGCGCCCCTGCCCCATAAATGCACACCCAGTCTCCACCTTCCTCACATTCACCTTTGCTCTTGGTCTGTGGGATCTGAAGTGAAAAAATCAGTTCCTGGAGCGAGTTCTTTCCTGACCTCACAACTGGATTAGTATTCTGCTGTCTTAGTCTCTTACCCTTACCTTGCTGTAGACTTTCTCCACTGAGGGGATGCTGCTGAATGGGAATCATGACTGAGAGATACCCTACTCTTCATTTATGGGTAAGACAGAGTGGTGTTGGATGTTCACTGGGAAGAACTGTCCTAAGCCATCCTGCATGATTGTGAATGCTTTACTAGAACCTCTCATGGAGGTGAGACAGAAACGTGTTCACAGTTTTCAGAGACAATAGCCTTACTCTTATTTACATGTACACATGGAACTCTTGGTAAGGTTCTTATGTGTACACATATACACATACTTTTCTAAGAGTAAAAAACTGCAGTGTTGGAGTAGGCACACACGTTCCAGTAGACACACACACACACACACACACACACACACACACACACACTTTTCTAGGAGTAAAACTGCAGTATTCCATTAGGGTGATTATGCCTTGTTTCCTTTGGAAGGCTACCACTACCACACCTTATTTACCTTTGGGGAAGCCCTGTCACTGATGGCAACATGTATCACTTCATAGTGATGCAACTTGTAGGTGGGAACTTCTGACTGTTGGCAAATAGTTGTTTGCATTGTATTGAAATGGAGGAAGAGCTTTGAAGCGGAGGAGGGAAACGTTTCTCTCTTCCCTAGCAGAATGTATTTGCCTTTTTTCCTTACCACTCTTGAGTAGACATTTGTCCATCTCTTTCATTGAGAACTGTATTTTACTTACCTTTGAATCTCTAGTGCTTACCAAGCATGTGATAATTGCTCAACTTCATATTTATTCAGTTGAATGAATAGCAACACAGTAGTATTTAACAAACATTTGTTCACTCAGACTTTATGCACCACATGGGGCTTGGTGCCTGCAGAGGCCAGAAGAGGGCATTGGAGCCCGTGGGACTGGATTTACAAATGGTTTCGAACTGTCATGTGGGTGCTAGGATTCCATTCTTGTTCCTTTAGAAGAGCAGCCAGTGCTCTTAACCAGCCCTATTGGTTAAGTTTTTTTTTTTCTTTTTTCTTTTTTTTTCTTTTTTTGGGACTTTTTGAGACAGAGTCTCACTATGTAGCTCTGGCTGTCTTAGAACTCACTATATAGACCAGGCTGGCCTTGAACTCCCAGAGACCCATCTGCTTCTGCCTCCTGAATGCTGATTAAGGCATGCTATGCCCAGCTTTCTTTGTTTTTTAACGTGTGTTGGCGTTTTGCCTTCATGTATCAGTGCACCACCACATATGACTATTATCTGCGGAGGCCAGAAGACGTCAGATTTCTCCAGAACTGGAGGAACAGACATTTGGGAGCTGCTATGTGGGTGCTGGGAATGGAGTCTAGGTCTTTTGGAAGAGTAGCTGGTGCTCTTAACCACTGAACCATCTCTCCAGCCCCTTGGTTAACTCTTTTTTTGTTTGTTTGTTTGTTTTGTTTTTGTTTTTCGAGACAGGGTTTCTCTGTGTAGCTTTGAGCTTTTCCTGGAACTCATTTGGTAGACTAGGCTGGCCTCGAACTCACAGAGATCCTCTGCCTCCCAAGTGCGGGGATAAAAGGCATGTGCCACCACCGCCGGCTTGGTTAACTCTTACAACTTACAACTACTTATTTTCAAGTTGTTCCTAGTCTGTGCTGAGCATCTATAATCTAATTGGAGTTGGTATATTCCCATTCAATGGTTGGGAAACTAAGGCTCCGAGGGAGTGATTGACTTGCCCAGGTTTTCACAGCATCTTAGTCTTCATCTCTCAAAAAATTGATTTGTTCATTTATGCTTTTTTGAGACAGAGTCTCACTATGAAGCCTTGACTGACCTGGAACTCAGATGCAAAGCAGGCTAACCTGCAAACTGCTTGCCTCTAGTTGGCTCTCCAAGAGCTGCCTTTGGGTTTTTTGTTTTTGTTCTTTGTTTTTTGTTTTGAGGTGAGGATTGAACCTGGGGCCTTGCGCTTGCTAGGCAAGCGCACTACCACTGAGCTAAATCCCCAGCCCTTGGGTTGGTATTTACTGTTGTATGTTACTTTTTTGAGACATTTAGGTGTGAGTCTTCAACTATGAAAAAAGTATGTCATCCAGTAGTTATTTAAATGTTAGAAGAAAATCTTTATTACTTTTGATCTTCTATTCAATTAACATAAATGTTCTTTAAATAATAAGTGGTTTCTACCTCATATAAAGCAGGTATGCTTGGTTATCTTGTTATCTGATTGACTGAAATGGCTCTGTCTACTCCGAGATATGATTTTGTCTAATTTGCGTTGCTAGGCAACTGAGGTGAGCTCAAAGATGGTGGTGGCAGCTGTTGCACAGTAATGAGGGTGGACTTAGTGCTGCTGCTAATCTGTGCGCGAAGAGCGGTCCAAGTGTACAGTGTACACATCTATAATTGCAGTATATGCTTTATTATGTTATGGCAGGTTCTAGTTAGGTAGCCCAGGCTGGCTTTGAACTCTTGATCCTTTTGACTAACCCTCCTGAGTGCTGAGATTATAGGCACATGCCACCATGCTTTGCTTTGCCACAGTTATTAAAAAGTGATAACAGAAGTTCAAAGTGACTGTTATAAATCAAATATTTTTGAGAGCCCTTTGTTATAGATAACTTTCACATGATATTGGAGATCACTTAACAGCGTTGTCTGGTCAAATTAGATATTAATTAGATTGGGAGGGGGGAGTGTGTTTCCCTGTGTAGTGCTGATTGTCCTGGAACTCCCTCAAATTAGGGTTTCTCTGTGTAGTTTTGGTGCCTTTCCTGGCTCTCACTCTGTAGAGTAGACCTGGCTCTCACTCTGTAGACCAGGCTGGCCTTGAACTCACAGATACACACCTGGTACTGCCTCCCGAGTGCTAGGATTAAAGACATGTGCCACCACCACTTGGCCAAATTATTCTTAATACTAAACTGTTTGGAAAAAAAATAAAGAGCCATGCATAATGGAGCACATCTTTGAGCCCATCACTCAGGCAGAGAGAGGTAGGCAATCTTTGAGCCAGCTTGATCTACATAGTGAGTTCCAGGACAGCCAGGCCTACATAGTGAGACCCTGACTCCAAATAAATAAATATCCTGTTTATTTGAATGAAGTGGTACTATTCTGACAATATAGTACATCTTTTGCGAACCACCTTTAGAATGGGTGTGATGACTGCTTTTCTGACTGGGCGACTATTAGCCCCTGGAGTTAGCTTTTTACTGAAGAGGCCTTGAGGGAATAAGTGGGCTATTTCATCAGGTGTTAACTACATGCATTGGCCTGGAATGATGATTGGTGCCATTTTATATATGAAAGGTGGTAGAGTTAGTACTAGTGTAGCATGGAATATTATCTAACAAAGAAGTTATTTTTTTCTCGTTGTGATACATTTTCTGATAGGAGCAATATAAAGAAGCTAAGTTGATTTGGTGGAGATAGTCTATTATGGCAGAAAGCCATCCATCATGGTGGGCAAGCATGGCGTCCTGTTGCTCCATAGACTAGGAATGTTCAAAGGAACAGGAAGCAGAGACCAAAAAGGAGTCTAGAGGTGGGCATAAAACCTTTATGGCCTCCCCCCCACCACCACCCATTTCCAGAGAAGTGGTGCCTCCTAAAGACTTCCAGCACACCTTTAATCCCAGCACTCGGAAGGCAGAGCCAGGAGGATCTCTTGAGTTCGAGGCCAGCCTGGGCTACCAAATGAGTTCCAGGAAAGGCGCAAAGCTACACAGAGAAACCCTGTCTCAAAAAAAAAGACTTCCAGCGCATCCCTCAATAGTATACCATCTGAAATCAAGGGTTCAGACATGGGAGCCTGGGGCCATGTCCTATTCCAGCCATAACATCGTATGTAACTGAGACTAAAAGATCAGTGGAAAAATAGATCAAATTTAGTATCATTATCTAAGAGGTAAGCTTGGTGGTGGGAAGAATCAACTTTACTTGTGTGGCCATGTTATTTTAGTATAATGTAGTTCTTGCAATTTAATAAAAGATTTTGAAGTTAGAAAAAAAGCATAATTTATGATAGAAATTATACTAGGGCTTATTGTGCTAACCAGTATGAGAGACCTCCATCTTGACTGGGTATGTAGGTGTGTTCACTTGTAGAAGTCCATCTGGTTATATGCTTACAATTTGTACAGTTTTGTGACTTTCAATTAAAAATTTAAGAAATAACAGCACAGCAATATAATGGAACACTATTTGTTTTCAAATATTTTCTTAAGTTATGTAATATTAAAAGCCAGGGAAGAAATGAGAATTCCTGCTATTACATAATGTAAATGTAAGACATTACAGTATCAACAGCTACTCGGAAAAGTGGAACACAAACCTTACTATAGCAGTGTTTGTTCTGGCCGGACGAGGGGTGTGGGGTGGGGTAGTTGTTTGGGGCATTTGTTGTTGCTGGTCCTCTGGAAGAGCAATTGATCTTGTTTAGGAGCCAATGGAAGATGTTGAGCAATGTCATGTTACAGATAAGAAACACAAAACAGTAAAGGAGAGAAGGGGAAAACATTTTTAAAAATGAAGGAGAGGACAAGGTCAGTTAGAAGATTGTATGTAGTACTATCAGGGGAAAAAATTAACCCGCAAGGAAGTGGCTTTACCAACTAAAGTTGTTAAACCATTAATCTAGTAGTAGAGTGGTTAGAATCCTCCTTCACCAAGCCTCTCGTAGGTTTGCTTATTAAAATAATTCAGTTAATGCTTCAGTTTTATTGGTTTTGTTCAAGAATTTAATTTTAATGAAACTATACCATTGATGCAGTAGCCTCAGTTTGCTGTAGCAGATGCAGCTCACACTGTGATTCCAGGTCTCCACCGATTAACCTTTGCAGTAATGTGCTCAGCTTTAGTGAGGGCAAATAGTACACCTCACTAGGTTTTAGAATTAAACACTGCCCCATTGTAAACTACATGATTTTTCTTGTTTTCCCCTCTTCCCACAGCCCTTTCTGGAAGGCAGTTATTTTGTGATGGAATTTATTTCACTTGCTGAGTTCCTAAGTTGAGGATTATGAAAGGATGCATGTTTTCCATTGACGTTCTTCAAAGGTTGCATTTAATGTTTTTGAGGTGTGGTTATGATTGCAAAGCGCCTTTAATATTTTATTTGAACGACTAATATAGCTTTTTATATTAAGCTGAAGTGCAAGTGCTTTTCTTTTCACTATTGAGCTGTCGGGGGAGTTACCGGCGTCTCCCCCAGTCCAGTCGCTTTCTTTATTCCACCACGCTTATTTAAAATAATGAGCCGGGTCCGGTTTCTACCGGCGCTTCTTTCGCAAGGCTGGCTTTTGAGTAGCCTTCCGTGTAACGAGCCTGGCTGAATGAGTTGGGCTGGACTGAGAGCGCTCCGTGGCACTAGGACCCAGGGGGCTCCCGTGAGCGGATCTTAGGGCCAGATTGCAAATTCGCGGTGACTCAGTCTGGTCGGCTCCTGGCGCTCGAGGCGGCCGCGGCGGCACAGGCACAGCGGACGTTGGCGCGGAGCTGCGGAGCGGTCCGGCCGGGCTTCGGGTCCGAGCCTCGGTTGGGGCCGGGGCTGGGCGGCGGCGGGCGGGTGCGCGGACGCGCGGCGGGCCTGTGCGCGGGACTAACATCTGCTCGTCTCTTCCTGTGTCTGGCTTTATTTGCAGCAAACCAAGATGGAGTATGAGTGGAAACCCGACGAGCAAGGGCTTCAGCAGATCCTGCAGCTGCTCAAGGAGTCCCAGTCTCCAGACACCACCATCCAGAGGACCGTGCAACAAGTATCCTTGCCGCCGTGCGGGGCCTCGCGCCGCCGCCCCGCCCGCCCGCCCGCGGCCCCCGCCCGGCCTCGCGCACGCGGCCGTAGCCCGCCAGGCCCGCCGCCGCCGCCGCCGCGTGGGGCTCGGCCGCCGCTTCCGGGCCGCCGCCGGGGAAGCCACACGTGCCGGGCCGCCACGTCCCCGCCGCCGAGCGGGAGCGGCCGGGCCCACACAATGCCCGGCGGGGCGGGGGCGCCGGGCCTGCGCGGGGCTGAGCGGCGCGGCGCGGCCGGGGGTGGAGCTGGCGCGGGGTTTGAACTGTCGGGAGGGCCGCGGCTTCCTCCAGCCGCGCCTGAAAGCCTGGCGGCTCGGGAGTGCTCCCGTTAACACCTGTTGCAGGCTCCCTGGCGCTCCAGTGAGGTTTGCGGGGTAAAGCTTTGGCCCAAGGCTGGACTGCAGTTTTCCCCAGGGGTTACTGGGTGCTGAGTGCCGGTGTAGCGGCACTGTTGCCACAGTTGGAGAGAGAAAGATAGTGAGTGCATTTGCAGGATACACAGGTGTGCACGGGTGAAGAGCTCCTGCAGGCTCCAGAAAGAATGAACTCCCAGATCTCAACCACTTAACCCCTGTTAAGCCCAAGCAAGTTAATTCTTTAAGAACTTAAGTCTCCAATGTTCGCAGCAAATTCTCCTGTTACTGTTTTCAGTAAGCAGCAAAATCACCCAATAGGGAATTTAGTAAATAAGCTCCTGGTGTTTGAGCTTATTTCATTTTAAAACGCCATAGAGATGAAGATACTAGAGGATTTATTTCAAAGAAGTAATGCGTTGCTGTAACCTCAGCCTTCCAGTAGAATACTGCATATGACACTGCCTGATTAAAAATGGATGGCATGGTGACTTAGCTCTACTTGGATTGTTTAAAAGACATTTTGTTTGAATACCCTTGAGACTAGGAAAAATAGTAGTTTGGAGTATAGTGGAGCTTTTATCTGAACCATGCTGTAGATTAAGTCTTAATGTGTGTTATCATTAGAAGTTGAAAAATGTCAGTATTGTTACACAAAATAATTGGTTTCTAAAATTAGCCAAGTCCAGATTTGCCTTGTGATTTCTGTAGCACCAAGTATTTTAATTTCTTGTTTTAAATACCTATTGTATACCAAGTGTGGTGCTTGGACCAGTCCAGTAGTCAATGTACAGGTTATGTTGTATATTCAGAGCATATTATGTTCTCTGAGTAAGAACAAATTAATCAAGCATGGTCCTGCCACCCCTGTAACCCCAGCACTTGGGAGATTGAAGGGATTTTAGAGTGCTAGCGGCCTGAATAGTCCTTGTTTGGACTTTTCTTGAAGAAAATAGTTAGATTTTGG
Organism: Onychomys torridus; assembly: GCF_903995425.1. Lineage (NCBI taxonomy): Eukaryota > Metazoa > Chordata > Mammalia > Rodentia > Cricetidae > Onychomys > Onychomys torridus. Next base: position 22,622,195 of record NC_050457.1, on the reverse strand, counting down.
AGTTTCACTAAGGTATATTTTGCTAGAATTTACATCCTGACCCTAGGCATTTTGAGGCCATTTCTGATGTGTAAAAAGCTTATTTAGTGTACTAGTGTATTGAATGATTGAGATTTCTGTGGTGAAAACACTTTAGTCTCTTGGTGCAGTAGAACACTGTAGGCAAGCACATACGTCCCTGTCACCTGCCGGTTTGTGTCCTTACCTGTCATCTTGGGATGGAAGAGAATTGATTTGACTGACTTTGTATCTGGCAAAGAATTGGTGTGGAGACATGGGCATAAATGGCATTTGGTCCTTTTTAAATTCTAAAGAACTAATGAGTAGGAAAAAAAGAAAAAAAGAAAAGAAAAATCTTGCTAATTTCCTCAAAAGCTCCTGAGCTCAAAAAGCTTGTTTTCATTTTTTAGGATGTTTTCTTTCTTTTCTTTTCTTTTCTTTTTTTTTTTTGTGCTTGAGTACTTATTAGGTTAGGATGTTTTAAAGTTATCAACTCTGTTTTTGAAAATGCATTGATTCGTTGGGCATTCATGAGCTTACCTCCTATGTCTCATTGAATATACTTGATGCAGTGTTTATTTTAGGTGTAAGGAACTCAAAGGTTTTGTTTTTTTAACAAGTACTAGTGTGTTGTAAATACCATCAAGTTTGATTTAATAAGCAAATATTACTCTTAGAAAAAGTGGAAGCCTAAAAATACTGTAGAAAGGATTCTTGATTATTAGATTTAAAAATGCTTAATTTCTTTCTTAGATTATACAGAGAAGTTTCCTTAACTACTGTTTGTTCTAGAAACTGGAACAACTCAATCAATATCCCGATTTTAACAACTACTTGATTTTCGTTCTTACAAAATTAAAATCTGAAGGTAAGTAGAGCTTGTGTAGCTAATTAACTAAAAGCATCTTTTATCACTATTAAGATCTACATACTGTGAATCATTAATTATAGAGGATTTCATTTTGCCATCCATTGATGGATGTCAGATGTCCCGCCCAGAGTTACTAACACTCCAATACTTAGATGGGTAGTAAGCACGCTCCTTTTGATTGGGTACTGATAAGTCCCTTCATTCTTTGCAGTTGGGAAATGTATTGCACAGTCTGTCTGGGTGTTTTGTGTCAGTGTTTGTATATGAGTATAACAAAGATTGCCTTTTAATAAATAGTACGCAGATTGAATGTAGGGTTTGATAATTACCTGACTATATGTGTACGTTCATTACAGAAAAAACCCTGAAAAGCCATATAGCCAAAATGAAAACACTTTTCTAACTTATGATTATATACTTTTTTAAAGTTATTAACAAATGCAGTCATTAACTATTACAGTTTTCCTTTTAAGTTATTCCTACAGTACTTCAAAACTCACTAGTCTGCTTTTTAAATGACATGGTCTTTGACTGTTCCTAATACATGTCATATGTCCTTCTGGACTTCATTACACAAGTTACTTGTTAGCACCGCTTCTTTGCCAGACAATTTCCAGGCCGTGGGAAATAAATACGAATCAAACATAGTGATCATTGCCCTCACTGAGCTCATATTATAGTGAGGCGTGTTCTTTATAACTTTGAGTGTTGAACGTCCCTTCCTGGAACACTACACACACTTAGATAAGTATTGACAGTTTTCTGGCCTCTAAATGAGAGCACTATCCCTTGTTTGGCAATGGGTGTTTCAGAAGCCATAGTCAAAACAGTGCTTGGGGTTGTAAAGTAAGCTGTTGGACTCTGACACTAAGGCAGTTAGCCCGTCTTCCTTCCTTCAGCTGGAAATGCCTGGTCATCCAAATCCTATAAGATCTCAGCTCCGGTTTCTAGCATGTTACAGAAGTAAAGATCTGAAAATTCACCCGCACTCTAGTGATTCTTCTGATTTGTTCTCAGATTTATTTCCTTGTTACTTTTGTGGCTTTTGTGATTGAGGGACCTAGTAAAAAATTTAAGACTGGGGTTGGGGATTTAGCTCAGTGTTAGAGCACTTGCCTAGCAAGCACAAGGCCCTGGGTTCAGTCCTTAGCTCTGTGGGAAATAATTTAAAACTAAATCTAGATTTTTTTTAAACTAGAAATTGCTTTAGTTAATTTTTAAAATCAGTGGTTACTATTCTGTTTTGGTAAATACTCAGGAATATACTTTTTTTCTTAGTATAGAAAAATCAGTTTGTGATCAATAACCGCTTGGCTACAGGTGAGAGGTGTAGTTCATTTGTAAAGCAACAACCCTCACCCCAACCCTTCTTAGTGCATGTTTCTCTGTGTAGCCTTGGCTGTCCTGGAACTCTCTGTGTAGACCAGGCTGGCCTCGAACTCAGAGATTCATCGGCCTCTGCCTCCTAAGTCCTGGGATTAAAGATGTGCTCCACCGTGCCTGGCTAAACCACACTTTTTGTTGTTGTTGTTGTTGTTGTTGTTGTTGTTGTTGTTGTTTTTTGAGACAGGGTTTCTCTGTGCAGCTTTGCACCTTTCCTGGAACTCACTTTGTAGACCATGCTGGCCTCGAACTCACAAAGATCCGCCTGGCTCTGCCTCCTGAGTGCTGGGATTAAAGGCGTGTGCTGCTGCTGCCGCCACCGCCGCCACCACCCCCCCCCCCCCCAGCCTGCAAAGATACTTTTAAGAAAATACATAATTCAAATAACGGGAAGAAATTAAATTTTAGAGACAGCTAACTCCCCATCCCAACACACACACACACACACACACACACACACACACACACATACACACACACCCCTATTAAAATTATAAACCCACAAGATACTTTTTTTTTTTTAATCTAAAGTTTATTTTGGCTATTTCTTAGGCACTTTCTTCAGGGGAAATAGTGGGAGTTTTGTATTTGTGTAAAGAACGCTTTTATGTTTCTTATGCCACTGATAAATTTATCTCCCTTCAGCCCAGAAGAATGCTATACCTACGTTTTCTAAGAAAGCCAACTAGCCTCTATTGGCATTATGGCCATCCACTTTGGAGAAGGAACATGACTTTGTCTTTCAATGAAAGGCTTAACTCTTTAAAAGATCTAACTTTTTGCCGGGCAGTGGTGACGCACGCCTGTAATCCCAGCACTCAGGAGGCAGAGGCAGGTGGATCTCTTGAGTTCAAGGCCAGCCTGGTCTACAGAGCTAGTCCAGGACAGGCTCCAAAAGCTACAGAGAGACCCTGTCTCGAAAAACCAAAAAAAAATCTATTTTTACATATAGAGTGCTTTGCCTGCGTGTATGTATGTAGGTAGACCACATGGATGCAGTGCTTGTAGAGATCAGAATCCCCTGAAACTATAGTAAAAGATGGTTGTGAGCCCCATGTGGGTGCTGGGAAAGGAGCCCAGGTCCCCTTAAGGAGCAGCAAGTGCTCTTAACTGCCATCTCTCCTGCTCCATATTTAGTAATTTCGTTATTGAATCATTAAATATGATTTTTGTTTGTTGGGCTTTTTTTTTTTTTTTTTTTAAATTATTTATTGTAGAGGCAGGGTCTCACTCTGTAGTCCTGGCCAGCCTGGAACTCACTGTGTAGATCAGGCTGGCCTTAGACTTAGAAGAGGTGCCTCTGACTCCATGGTGTTGGGGTTACAGGCATCCGTTACCTGACCTGAGTAAGATGTTTAGTTTAGGTTCAGATGAGGCCTCGGAGATGAGCTGGTCTATTTCTTTACTTTACAGATGAGCAAGTCAAGGCCTGATGGTGTAAAGTCCTATTTTAAAGGGTTGGAAGCAATTCATTGGTAGCTTTTTAAATAGACTTTGGACCCAGGAAGTATACTTTAAGTGGTTTTGTCTTGTGGTTCATTAAAACTCCATCTTGTCATATTTAATGTCAAAAACAATATATTTCCTATGAGTAAATAGATACCACTTAAAGTAATTATTACTAAGTGATTCAGCTGTGGTATTTGCTTGAGAAAGTTAGATATCTGTTCATTTATTCCATATACCTTTTCTTTTAAAACTAGACCTAACTCCAGACAAAGATGGTCTTCAATGAAGTTTTAAACTCAGAGTTTAGTGTTCTAAGTCACTCGCTGACCTGCATGTTAAGTGGAAATAGAAAGGGGTTTTGAGGTGTCGCTGGAATGCTCTTAGTTCATGCTGTGGTGACATGAATGGGGTGTTTCCCCAGGAACTGTGCTCTATTCCTGAAGATTTTCCCAGTCAGGATTTTGGAACAGTGAGTGACGGGTCCAACAGTTGAGCCACGGTAGTATTTTAATACGTGGGCTTTGTGTGTGTTTCTGGCTGGCTGTGTCACTGGGTGCTGTGATGTGTGGGTGCCCTCGATAGGTGCCTGGAGATGGACTTACAAGTGCTTGTGAGCCGCCCTATGTGGCAAGTGCTCTGAAGCCCTATCCAGCCGGGGTTGGGGAGGGTGGCGGGGAGAATGGTGCAGAGTGCTGAGAGCTAGGTGCTTTGGGGGTCACTTGGCTTTCCATTTAGTCATCCTGAGTGACTTTGTTTTGAGACAGGCTCCCTATTTAGCCCTGCTCTACTATCTAGACCAAGCTGACCCTGTCCCCCTACCTGTGCCTTCTGAGTGCTGGATTACAGGTGTGTTCCACCACATCTGACTGATAGTTTCAGTTGGTTGGTTTGTTTGTTTGGAGACAATGTTTCTCCAGCCCTGGCTGTCCTGGAATTTGCTTTGTAGACCAGGTTGGAAACTAGAGAGCCTGCTTCTGTTTCCAAGTGCTGGGATTAAAGGCGTGTACCACCACCACTACCAGGCTCGGATAATTTAAAATTCTGAGATAATAACTAGATAAAACAAAACCTGCCGGGCAGTGGTGGCGCATAGCTTTAATCCCAGCACTCGGGAGGCAGAGGCAGGTGGATCTCTGTGAGTTCGAGTCCAGCCTGGTCTACAGAGTGAGATCCAGGAAAGACACCAAAACTACACAGAGAAACCCTGTCTCAAAACAAAACCAAACCATTGGTTTGAAATAAAGGCATGTTTTATCATACTTTTTTGATTCAGGTTCTAATTTCTTAACTGTGTGTTGGGTTATTACTTACCTTGGGAGGGATTAAGAATTGAATATAGTAATGCTTATGCTAGTGTGGGTGCATGTAAGCTTTTAGAAGAGGTCAGCTAGTCTGGGTCATCGGTTAGCACGAGCAGTCAAGGAAGAGAAGTATGAGCCTCGAATGGCTGAGCTGTCTCTCTACTCTACCTTGAATGTCTCTGAAAGCCTGCTTATTTTAAATGGAAGATTTTTGCTTTACTGTTTTCCCGCAAATAGAGAAAAAGCATAGCGATTGTGTTGTGTGAAAGAGATCCTATATATCTGCTTCCTCTCCCCTCCCCCACAGCACGGAAGGACTGTTGTGATTCTCGAGCGGTTTTCTTTCAGGGAGACATTTAGCGTTGTCTGAAACGTATTTCAGGTTGTCATGGCTGAATAGTGACATTGCAGAATGCCACTAAGCATCTAAACAGTGCCCTACTCCAAAGAGTCACTCTGAAACGTCAGTCGTGCCACAGTTGGGAAGCCCTGAACCATAAATTATAGAATTGGTGATTCTTGAAACCAACTATAACAGACTGGAATGTTGGAATCAATCCTTGAATATAAATGCTTTTAAAGTGATTGCTGTTGGTACATTTTGCAATAAGGATTCCTTTAGAACTCAGTACTGTTGCTGCTCCTTACAGATGAGCCCACAAGATCACTGAGCGGTCTGATCTTGAAGAACAATGTGAAAGCTCATTTCCAGAACTTCCCAAACGGTGTAACGGACTTTATCAAAAGTGAATGTCTAAATAATATTGGTGACTCCTCTCCTCTGATCAGAGCCACTGTTGGTAAGTTCTGTTACAGAAAGTTTGCATCCTTTTTGTGACTGGTTACTTTTAGGAATGGGGTGCTCTTTTTGCGGGAATTTTTGTTTATCCGTTTTAAATCCTTATGTCGTGTTCACCATTGCAGTCGAAGCTCTGCAACCCTGGGAAGCCAAGGCCAGTGGTGTTGGTGAATCAGTGGGTTAGAGTGGGGTGTCAGGACTGAAATTGGGACCGCTGCCTTTTCTCGAGGTTATGTACACTGACATTCCTTCTTGTCTGCAATGCCTTGGGTCATCTCTAGTTTCATAACAACAATCTTAAGAATGGGATTCTACAGTTTTACTACTTAACTCTAGGACTGGCCTTCTTTGTGTCTGCTCCAACAGCAGGGGTTGGTTTCTCTGCTTTTTAGGTCTTTTCAGTGTTCAGGTTGGTTTTAGGGATTGAAAACCCTTTTATGTAGTAGTAAATTGAAATAATTATAATAGCTGGCAGGAGTCACTTTGGGAGCTCACCGCTGACTGGTCAGTACACATGTCAGGGGCTCACCACAGAAATAGGCAGCTGCATGTACTTCATAGAAACCTCCACTGTCGGTGTGCTGTGTGTTTAAGAAGCTGGAAGGCTGTTGGTCGAGCAGGTTGTTTAAATGAAAGTCTGAAACAGACTCATTTAGTGTTTCTTTAGTGTTCCCTGTTCGCGGGGGAATCCTTAGTTATACAGTTTGTCTTTGAAGTTTGAGAAGTGCTGTTTGTGACTGTGAGGCGCTCTCTCTCATCGGTCATTTCCGTGTTAGAGAGTTCCATTATTCTGACTTCCAGTTTAAGGAGGAGGGGGCATTTGTAATTTGGGGGATATACTCAGGCTCCATAGGTCATTCTCATGTGCTCGTGTATTCTTAAGGCATCGCCAGCTCTTGGCAGTGGTTAAAAAGAGTGATGCATGCAGTGATTTCTGTGTAAAACCAGGGAAGGAAATCCACATACATGTAGTAAAATGGGATTTTAGAAGAAAAAGCAGGTTAGCTGGAAGGAAAGGGTAAGATCCAGAAATTGAGTGTGAGAGTGTTGGCTCCCTAAGCTGTGTATCATAACCCTGCCTTTAGTATGTAATCCAGACTGTAGAATTTGGTATACTAACCTTGGAGATTTGGAAGTACCGGGGCAGAAGAGTTGCCTTTCAGTGAGTGAGCCTGGATTTCCTTTGCCAACAGCTTTGGAAATTGTTTGGGACCCGGGTTTAGTTTAGGACTGATCCCCTGAGGTTCTAGGAATTGAACCCATGGCCTTAGATGCGATAGCCACACACTGTCCTGAGCCTTGTCAAGATTAGAATTAATTAAATATCTTTTGTTTTCTTATTTCAAAATAGAAATACTGTTGATGTCTGTAATCTGTATTTCTTGATATCATTTCATAAAGTATGTCTGGTTCTTGGGTTTTAGGTCTAGTTTTTATTATGTACTCTGATATTCGGATTATGAGAGACATCTGAAGTTTTTTGGTGCAACCAACAGTTTTTAGGCTAACTTCAGGTGAGACTGCAGTATGTTTCCAAGTGATGTCTAGAATATGGTAAAGTAATTAGGAGTTCAAAGGTGGGTGTGGATAGAATAGCTAAGGCAATGATTGGCATGTGTTAAAAGCAGAAATAGTAATGAGTGCGTTTAATTTAGTTCACTGTATTTCTTTACTTTTACAGGTTAAATATTCTTGGGGTTTTGGAATGTTGACATGTTTTGCCAGAATTCACATTGCTATGACACCTGAGTGTTCTGAGGCGGTCTCACTCTGCCTCTGCCTGGCATGGAACTAACTCACTAGATCTCCTTGTTTCTGCCCCCTGAATGCTGAGATTGAAGGCATGGACCACACCTGGCTAATAATTTTCAATAATTCAAAAATCTGAAACAGCCGGGCGGTGGTGGTGGGCGTCTTTAATCCCAGCACTCGGGAGGCAGAGGCAGGCGGATCTCTGTGAGTTCGAGGCCAGCCTGGGCTACAGAGTGGGAGCCAGAAAAGGCGCAAAGCAGCACAGAAACCCTGTCTCCAAAAGAAAAGAAAAAAAAAAATCTGAAACATTAACTACATAAAGCTATCAACTTGAAATAGGCAGATTGGCCGGTTAAATTATCTGCTTTGTGTTATTAATTAAAAATAAAAGACTAGTGGCTCTATAAGACCACAAAACAAAAACTTAAAAATATGCAGAGATCTACAGCTGCTCATGGTTCTGAGGATGAGAGATGGTTAAGTGCTCAGCCCAAATAAGACAGCTCTACCACCCTCTAAAAGTTCAGGAAACATCACAGAAGCGGGTAGGGAAAATGTAAGCACTGGAAGCTGGTGAGAAGGGCTTTGAAATGCCATCTTCTGGGCATAGATGGACATGGAATTCACCCGTCCTGGGGCTGCACTAGACTGGCCCTGTGAGCAGTTCGTCTTGGGTGGAGGAGGGAAGAGTTCATGGGGTCCTACTACCTGCTGGCTTCTGAAAGACTCTGGGAGAGGCGTAGTCCTTGTCCTTATTGGTGTGCACGCTGGTGAATCCACCAAGCTCCAGTGCATAATTTCAAAGGACGGATCGCAAAACAAAGGCCTGAATGTGGAGAAAGAATTGTAAGAAGAAAGAGGGTGTTGAGGAGAATGAGCAAAAAGAGGGTGGAGATGCCTGTAATAACTAGGGTATATGAATGGTGAAGAACAACTTTAATAAGAAGGAAAGAACCTTCCTCCACTCTCCTCCTGTTTCGCTGGAGAATAAAGGTGGCAGAACAGTAGGAGGGACTAGAAGAGAGAAGTTCCTGGGTGGAACACAATATTACAATCACTTAATTGTCAACTATCACGTGAAACATTGCCTAGAATTGGGATTTCTGTTTGTTTTCTCAAGTTTTTTTGCTTTAGGAAAATAAATACAAGCATGTTGTAAAACATCGGTTTCCAAGATATCTGGGGGAAATTTTTTTATTTCTTAAATTAGTTAATCTTAGTTCACGTGAGAAAAGATTTAAAGTACTTTTGGGAACATGTTTTGTAAGTAAAGGCATTTCTAAGAATTGAAGACCAGATACTCACTTATCACCTTGACAGAGAATTCTTGAGGTATGTATAATGGCATACTACATTATTAGTGTATAGGATTTTTATCTAGACAAGCATTTTATACCCTCAACTCTTGACATTTTAGGTTAGGTGGTTTTTGTGGTAGAGCTCTTCTGTGGACTGTAAGATGGTAGTTGGCATCTCCAGCTTCCCTTAGGACTCCATCGCTGTGAAACTCGCTGCTGTGCCCATCCAATCTAGCCACATTGCTCAATGACTGAGCCCCCTGAGGGCAAGGACCGTTTGCTGATCTTCGATCTTGTCACCCAATGCAGTATTAGTCCATGTTAAGAACTTAGTAAACATTTTTTTAATTAAAGATTTCCGATTATTAAAGTAAACTTGGAACTTTGGGCTTACATTTTAAAATTTATTTTGAGATGGGACTTGCCTTTATTCACCTCCTGAGCTGTAGTTGCAGGCGTGTGCCCACTGCACCCGAGTTGTAATTTCTTCTTCCTCTTCCTGTTTCTCTAAAGCATTTGCGAATCTTGTCAAGAAAACTTTTTTGGAAAGTACTTCATTTTAATGATTGAATCCATTAGATGAATGAATTGGTTATTCTGTAAAATAATACATGTCTTGTTTGTAATTTTACTATTCCAATGAATAGTTTATTTTTATATGTATACACACACACACACATAATTGTGGAAAAGTTTAACATTAATTCATAGAAATAACCTTATTAAGACCAAAGTATTCTTGTATTTGTTTTTTTTTTTTAATTTATTTATTCATTTATTATGTATACAGTATTCTGCCTACATGCATGCTTGCAGGCCAGAAGAAGGCATCAGATCTCATTACAGATGGTTGTGAGCCACCATGTGGTTGCTGGGAATTGAACTCAGGACCTCTGGAAGAACATTTAATGCTCTTAACCACTGAGCCATCTCTCTAGCCCTTTATTTATGTTTTATGTATGAGTGTTCTGCATGTATACCTGCATGTTGGAAGAGGACAGCATATCCTATTACAGATGGTTGTGAGCCACTATGTGGGTCCTGGGAATTGAACTCAGGACCTCTGGAAGAGCCTCCAATGCTCTTAACTTTGAGCCATCTCTCCAGCCCCCAAAGTATTCTTTTAAATTCTTAAGATTTGAATAAGTATTGTCAAACACTATTATGGTTATGGTTCTCATTTTTTGTTTTTGTGAGATAAGATCTCAGGTAGTCATTGACTACCTATCTGATCTTTCTGCCTCTGCTTCTTGAGTGTTGGGAGTTACAGGCATGTGACTCTACACCCAACTCTCATAGTTCTAAAAATACTGAAAATTATCTGTCACTTTTCAGTTTTTCAACCATTCTTGGTATTAGGATTTTTTTTTCTGGAGTAGATAGGATTATGGGACTGTATAATCTGGAGTTTGTCTGTCAGCATTCCTTAATGATTCCCTAGCAAATGTAATGTCATTCAGGTTGTAGGTTGTGTCTGTTGTGTCCATGTGGTTTCTCTGAAGTTTTGTTTGGTTTGTTCTTGTTTGGTTGGTTGGTTTTGGGGGAGACAGGTTTCTCTGTGTGGTCCTGGAAGACCTCTATAGATCACGCTGGCCTCAAACTGATAGATCACCTGCCTCTGTGCCCCAACTGCTGAGATGAAAGGTGTGCATCACTGAGCCTGGCTTGGCTTTGTGCTCTTGGGTCTTGTGCATCAGTCTTCCAAGTCTGGGATTATAGTTTGAATGACCACGGAGTCCCTGTGTTCTGTTATAGTTTAACTTTAGGAAAGAATAATTGACATGAACAAGAGCTTGGTACCTAATTGATTTTTGCCTAAAGGCCAACAAGAGTGATGTCTTTAAATGCAACTCTGATTGCAGTTTGGGTCTCTTGGTATATTGTGAAGTGTATATTTGCTCGTACTTCACATAGTATAGTAAGTTCCAAATGTGTGCTGTCTTTCTAGGTATTTTAATTACAACCATAGCCTCCAAGGGAGAACTGCAGAATTGGCCTGATCTCTTACCAAAACTCTGCAGCCTGCTGGATTCTGAGGATTACAACACCTGCGAGGTAACCCTGCTTGCTTCTTCAGTCTGTCTTTTCATACCACGTGTGAGCCTTCCGGAAGACACTTCTGAAATAGTAGACATCCTCAAAACTCAAAAGCCTAAAGTTAGCTTTGTATTTTGTATCGTTACTTTTTGCGGGTTTTTTTGTTTGTTTGTTTTTTGTGTTTTTGTTTTGTTTTGTTTTGTTTTTGAGACAGGGTTTCTCTGTGTAACAACAGTTCTGGCTGTCCTGAAACTCGCTTTGTAGACCAGGCTGGTCTTGAACTCACAGAGATCCTCCTGCCTCTGCCTCCCAAGTACTGGGATTAAAGCCTTGTGCCAGCACTGCCTGGCTGTTTGTTACCTTTCACTGGTTTTCTGGAAATAATATGACGAAAGTCTTCACTATGTTTCCTGCAAGGAAATGCTTTGTCTCTCTAAAGTTATTCTTAAATGTTACATGCATGTGATTAACAGCTATTTTCACATTTAATCCATTTTTAAATTTAAATTTTATTTTTTAATTTTATGGGTGGGAGTGTTTTTACCTTACTGGTAAGCCTCTCTCCTGCCCCTTGTTGATGTCTTACATATTTAAGGGTAAACCAAAGTTTACCAAAATACCAGACTGTAAATTGGTTTTAGTTTCTCTAAATGACATACAATGAAAGGCACAGACATCTTTATAGTTTTGTTGTGAGCTTAGCCTTTAACAGCCGAGCCTTCGCTCCAGCCTGGCACAAACATGTTTTAATCATACATTAATTCTAATCTCTTGATTTTATGTTTTCATTTCTTAGGTTTTGCTTTGTGTGTGTGTGTGTTGTTGTTGTTGTTGTTGTTGTTTTAGTTATTTATCTGTTGCCACTGGAAAAATCTGTGAAACTTATGTTTGGGGTAATGAAGAATATGTTTGGATTTGTATTTTGAGACAGTCTCATTGTGACCTCGAACTCCTCTGGTCCTCCTACCTCCCGAAGGCTGGGATTGCAGACATGAACTGTGTGCCCAGGTGCAATTCCTTCTTACAGTCTCTTAATGTTGATGAGCACTGTGATATTTGATTTATCAGCAAGCAGAATTTATTTCTGTATTTATTTGAGACAGAGTCTTACAGTATAGCTCTGGGTGGCCTAGAACTCCTAGAGATCCATCTACCTTTGCTTCTGAGTGACAAGATGAAAGCTGTGTACTGCCACATGGGCAGAAACCCATTTTAGATGCTTCATTCAACTTGACAGCCGCACGTCTTGGAGGTATAAATGAACAAGATGGCATCAGCTGGTTTTGTGACTAGCCTGGCCTGTGTCAAGTTGGGAGTGACCCTGGAGAGAAGAAAGGGGAACTTGAGAGAGTAGTCTCTTAAGTCACTCTTAAAAATGTACATCTCAGGCTAGGGAGATGGCTTAGAGATTAAGAGCACTAGCTGGTCTTCCAAAGGTCCTGAGTTCAATTCCCAGCACCCACATGGTGGCTCACAACCACCTGTAATGACATCTGGTGCCCTTTTCTGGCCTGCAGGGATACATGCAAACAGAACACGGTGTACATAATAAATAAATATATTTTTTTAAAAAAATGTACATCTCAGGGTGTGCTGCAACCCTGGGAACATGCTGACAGAGTGTAAACTATACCAATTGTAAAATTGTAAGATGATGTGCTAAAGATGTAGGCTTTCTACATCATCACACAATAATTCCTTAATGTTTATTCTTAATGAAAATTTGTTGTTTTGTTGTTTTGTCTTTTTAAAAATTTATTTTCTTGCCTGGCAATGGTAGTGGTGCATGCCTTTTAATCCCAGCACTTGGGAGACAGAAGCAGGTGGATCTCCCAAGGCCAGCCAGGGCTACACAGAAATCCCCCCCACCTCCAAAAAAAAATATTATTAGTCCTTATTATTTTGGTAGCCACTTAGTTGAAAAATTTATTGATTGCCACAACAGAAAACAAGTGTTTGACTTCAATCATTGGCTTTTAGAAATTCAACTTGTTTTCAAAACCTGAATATTCAAATATAGCTATTTTAACATAGCTAAAACCTATACTAGCTAATACATGTTAAATCTAAGATTGATTTTATTATTTTTTGATAAAATTTTAAGTTTGAATTTCAGAATTTAATTTTGAGACATTATGAATCCTAAGAAGAGCTAAAGAGCGTAAAAGACTGTCTTAGGCTTGTTGCTGTCAAGCAACACCACGGCCACGGCAGCTCTTAGAAAGGAAGACATCTAATTATCTGGCTTACAGCTCAGAGGTTCAGTCCATTGTCATCGTGGTGGGACATGGCAGTGTGCAGGTAGACCTGTGGTGCTGGAGCTGAGAGTGTTGCCACATGCTGGCAGCAGGAAGTGGACTGAGACACTGGATACTCAAAGCCCGCCCCCACAGTGACATACTTCCTCCAACAAGGCCACACCCACTCCATCAAGGCCCCTCCCTATGAGATTATGGGGCCAGTTACATTCAAGGCACCAAAGACTGTACCTTTTGTTAGCACGTTCACAAACCAAGCATACTGCAGCTGCGTATTAAGTTGTTGGTGGAAAGCAGAAGGAGTCATCAGTTGACCTCCTTAGTACGTTATAGTATGTGCAAGAACTCGGATTATCCTCTTGATAAGAAAAATGGTTCAGGGAAACAGTCAAGTTGAATCTCCTGTCCTGTTACTGTATTATGTTGTCAGGGTCCCAATACATGGTTTGCATATGATCGTTTTAAAAGTTATTGGTAAGATAGTGTTCAAAATGAATGCATGCATTTCTATGAGAATTTATTTTAGCATTTAATAAGATAATTTTAATATGGACTTAAAATTGTGGAATATTTCAGTAGAATTAGATATTTTAGATGCTATTTATTACATTCCAACTAGCCAAAAATATTTTCCAGTTTTTACTTACTTAATGCTAAGATTTAAATGTATCATTATGGTGATATTTTGGTGCTCTGAATCAATTTGTTTTAAAGTTTTATAAAGCATGTGGGCTAAGAACATAAATCGTCTAAATTAGTTAGTAGTCCACACATCTTTATTTTGCCTTGTTTTGCTTTGTTCCAGTCTTTCTTTGAGCTGGGGTCTTGCTGTCTCGTCTAGCCTGGTCTCAAACCAGTGGTCTTCCTGTCTCCGCCTCTCAAGTGCTGCCTCACTCACCTCCCCTCTGTAGTTTTCCCAGTGAATTCTAATATTACAAATGTCTTCCACAGGGAGCCTTCGGTGCCCTTCAGAAGATCTGTGAAGACTCCGCCGAGATTTTAGACAGTGATGTTTTAGATCGCCCTCTCAACATCATGATCCCCAAATTTTTACAGTTTTTCAAGCACAGTAGTCCCAAAATAAGGTGTGTACATAGCATGTTGGTGTATAAGCTGATGCAAGCCTGATAGACGGTTTAAGACAAATGTCATTGGGGAAATTGTTTTTTAAGTTTTCTGCCTTGTCGCATCCAAATACCTTCATTTGTAGCTGAATAATTACAACCCTTGCCGCCACGTTGACGAACCCATGTCCGTTGAGGTGAGCAGGGTTAGCTGATGTTCCTTGAACTTTCAACAAGATACCTTCCTCCTCCTCCTTACCTCCTCCTTTTTCTCGTTCAGTTCTGTCCTCTCCTTTCGCTTCTCATCCTGTCATGGGTAAACCAACTAGACTGTCATGAAAACCTGCTTTCATGCAGTTGTTGACTAGTGTTATTTTAAAGGTTTTATCTGATTATGGAGTCATGTAAGCACAGGCACCAGAACCTTTTCCTGGACCCTGAAATGACTTAGTAGGCCTCCATGGACGCTCCTGGGTTAGACTGCTACCCTTTCTTCAGCTCTGCCGCCGAAGTTCCTGAGATGAGCCTCCATGTAGAGCTCAAATACTATACAAGATGAATTAGCCTTGAGAAGGCTGATTGCCATCAGTTCCCCAGCAAATTAGAATTACAGTGTGTTAATGGACGTGTGTGTCGTCTCCTGTATTTTCCTGAGCTGTTGAACTTTCTTTGTGTGTGGTTGGTTGATTTTCCTAACTTGTTACTTTGGAAGATATTGCTGTTTCTGCTGTCAGTTCCTTTAGACTGTTGTTATTGTTGTTAATGCTTCCTCTTTTTTAAAAAAATATATTTTTTTATGTGGATTTGTGTTTTTGCCATGGGTGTCGGGGTCCCCTGAAACTGGAGTTTCAGACAGGTGTGAGCTGCCATGTGGGTGCTGGGAATTGAACTCAGGTCCTCCGGAAGAAGAGTCAACACTCTTAACCCCCGAGCCATCTCTGCAGCCCTTGTTAATGCTTCTTGTATTTCTGTAGAATAAATAGATGTGTTGGCATATAGGAATCACTGCCTAGAAATAGTTGGCTGCCCAAGGGTGAATAGACGTCAGTGCCACTGTAGCTATTAGTCGGGCCTCAGCATTCCATCCCACAGACTTGTTTGAACTGTGTGACCGGACGTGAACTTATTGATTAAATTCTGTTTACAGTACAGCTCAGTTTCACTTCAGACACTTGGCATCTCGCACTGTATTGGTTTGTGTTGTGCTTGGTAGCTATTTGTGGGGTTGTGTCATATGAAGTGCCCCTTTAGAAATAAGATGTCACCCTCCATGCGTGTTTACTAGGTGGGGTTTATCCTCCACTGACTCTTCCCTGTTAACACTGTCGCCAGGTGAGCGGAGTGCTTATCTATATCCCTCACTCTGTCTTTGTTCTGCACATCCTTGACTGGCCTGGAGCTCCTGTTTAGACCAGGCTGGCTAGAACTCAAAGAGATCTACCTGCCTCTGCCTCCTGAGTGGGACTAAAGGTGTGCACCACCACACCTGGCCAGTTTAATTAACAATCTTAATTAAATTTTTTATTAATTTTTTATTTACTTTATGTATGTGTATATTTAGACTTGCTGCATTTGGTTCCCTTTCTACCAGTAATTTTTGGGTAAATGAACTTGTCTATTATGTATTTTAGTTGTTTCAAAAATCATCTTTATAAATATTTGTGTTATCTTTATGTAATATACTTATGACATCTTACATAGTTTTAACTAGTTCTGTATTTTTATTTATTTTAATTATTTTTTTTTTTCAAGACAAGGTTTCTCTTGTGTAGCTTTGGAGCCTTTCCTGGAACTCACTCTGTAGCCCAGGCTGTCCTCGATCTGTCTGCCTCTGCCTCCCAAGTGCTGGGATTAAAGGCGTGTGCCACCACTACCCAGATAGTTCTGTACTCTTAAAAATGCCCCACCAGTTGGGTGGTGGTGCTACACACCTTTAATCCCAGCACTTGGAAGGCAGAGACAGGCAGGTCTCTGAGTTTGAGGCCAGCCTGCGTAGGCAGACTTCTCTTTGCCGCCTGCCAGTTCCCAAATAATGGAAACAGACACTTAATATTAATTGTAAATTCTTGGCTGATAGCTCAGACTTATTACACATTAGCTATTGCAACCTAAATGACCCATTTCTATTAATCTACATTCTGCCACAAGGTGTTACTTCTCTTGCATCGATGAGATGCTGGTCAGCTTCTTTATAAACCAGTCACACTGGCATCTGTTCACACAGTGTAAAGGACTATTCCACAAGCCTGTCCACAGAGTGAGTTCCAGGACAGAGAAACCTTGTCTCAAAAAACCAGCAACAACAACAAAACAAAACTAGCCTCGCCCATCCTGCCTCTAAAACTGTTGAAAAATACAATGAAGCATGGACTATAGTTTTGCATCTGAATCTCAGCATCATCTATCTCTTGCATTTCTTTCTAAATTATTTTATCATATTTATATGATGTTTATATGTCAATTGTGTTCACATTTTTCTTGATGTTATAAAAGTGATAGTGTGCTAAGTGTTGTCCCTGGTGACTTTAGTTTTGTATTGCTAAGATTTACCCATATTGTATCACTGTAGCTCAGTTTTGACTACTGTATTAATATCACCTTGTATAACAGTTACACAGTTCATGTCATACATGTCCATGGCCTTTGGTGGCTTTTGGTTTCACTGCTGTGATAGTAAACAGTGCTCTTTGGACGCTGAGTTTTTCTGAAGAGGTACATCAACATACACATTTAGTAGGAAGATAAAAGATTCTGTGGATACACACTGGGCATTTTGTATTGTCACACTTCGCTGCCTCCCTGTAGTCAGATTTTGAACCACCAGCTCAAAGAAACAACAACACGGAAGCTTATTAATTATGAAAGCTTGGCTGATAGCTTAGGCTTGTTTCTAGCTACCTCCTGTAACTTAAATTACCCCATTTCTATTCATCTACGTTGCCACATGATTTGTGGCTTTTACCTCTCCTCCTCCGTTTCTTGCTCCCTCCATCCAGCTGGAGACTCTGTCTTCTTCCCAGAGCTCTCTGTCCGGAAGTCCCTACTATATACCCCCTGTCTAACTATTGGTCAAACAGCTTTGTATTAATCCAGTCACAGTGACACATCTTCACAGTGTAAAGGAATATTCCACAGCACCTCCTTTGTATCTGCCCTTCCACTTCCATAGCTCCTTATGCTTCAGTGTGCTACAGTGTGTATGTAATTTAACATCTAGGTTCTGCATATGAGACAGTGTGTAGTGTCTTTCTGAATAAGGCTTATTTCTCCTTATCACATCTCCAGTTCTCCATCTCCACATGTGCCATCCGCTCATTCATTATAGCTCTGTGAATGGATGATATTCCATTTTGTAATGGACCACATTTTCTTTATCTGCCCATCTGCAGATGAACATTGAGGCTGGTTCCTTGGTGTTGTAATTATTGCATCATTGAACATGGATATGAAAGTATCTGACTTAAAATCTTTGGGGTGTGTGTGTACCCAGGAATGGTACAGCTAGACTATATGATAGTTTTATTTTTAATTTTTTGAGGAAACTGTACTGATTTCCATAGTTGCTGTTCCCATCATCAGCAAAAGCAGTTCCTCTTTCTCAGTATCCTTGCCTGCGTTTGCTGTGTCTTTTTTTTTTTAAATAGCCATTCCAGTGGGTGTAAGATGAAATCTCAGTGGACTTAATTTACATTTCGATAAGTAATCCCTAAAGATGTGGAATACTTTCAGATACTGATCATTTTATATTTCTCTGAGAACCGTCTATTCAGTTCATTTTCCCATTTAGTGATGGTTTGGTGGTTGTTGTTGTTATTTAGTTTTGTGAGTTCTTCATAGATTCTGCACACTGACCTTTGTGTAGCTGTCAGAGGTTTTCTCTTCCTCTCTCTGCTGTGTTCCTCCAGCAGTTTCAGTTTTCAGTTTTACGTTAAGGACTTTGATCCTTTTTTTAGCCAAAATGTAAGGTGTGGGTCTATCTAGTTGGTTGTTAGTGTGCAGATACCCAGTTTACAGTGTGTGTTTTGAGACCTTGGGTAGCCATAGACAAGCGAGTTTATTTCCAGGCCCTGTGTTGTATTCTGTGGGTGTTTGTGTTACTATGATTGTGTTGTAAGTGAGATGGAATGCTGTGGTGCCACCAGCACGCTGTGTTGGGGGTTGTGTGACTGTCCGTTGTCCTGTGGTTCCATGAGTCTGAATTGTTAGTAAGGGGTGGCTTTCCTGAGAACTTGCCCTGCTGCTTCCTTGTTTTGTACCAACACGTGGGCCTGCATGTGTTGTGTGAACAAGTTATTGGTGTTAATGCGAGCATTATAAGTGGCTTTTCTGTTTGGATGTCTGTTTCCAGGTTTGAGGGGTTTTTCCCACTATGATTTTATTGACCGGGTTTTAGCCTGTGAATTTTTCGGTTTGATTTCTTGGTCGTATTTTGTTTGGGATTCTTAAACATGGTGGTCATGCTTAGTTTTTTTGCTTGTTTGTTTGTTTGTTTTGTTTTGTTTTGTTTTCCTTTGAAAAAAAACTTTTCTGTTTGAGTGTAGTGTTTCCTTGACCATATCTTTTTCTTTTCTTGTTTTAAGTAAGACTTATTTTTATTTTATGTGCCTGAGTGTTTTGCCTGCATGTATGTCTGTGTACCGTATGCATGCAGTGCCTGTGGAGACCAGAAGGTGTTGGCTCCCTGGAACTGGAGTCATACACAGCTGGGAAGAACTCTGGGTCTCTCTGGGAGAGCAGCCAGTGTTCCTGGCCACTCCATGACCCTTGTCTTACATATCTGATAATTCTTTCTTCTGCTTTGTTGATTCTTTTGGTGATACTTCCTGCTTTTCTTTTTAATTTAGTTTATATGAATTTTTCAGTTCTGACATTGCTATTTCTTTTTTCAAAATCTCAGTTGACTTACTGAATTTCTCTTTGATTTTGCTGGTTTTGCTATATGGCTGAGATTTGCTTACTTCCTCCTCTGTTGCTGGCTTTTCTCTAGATGCTGGTTTGATCTCTTCCTTAATTCCACCTGTGTGTTTAGACCCTTGTTGAGGAAAGCTTGCATGGAGCCTTGTGGTACCATGAAAGCTAGTCCTTAAGAAGATGGTATTTGGATCAGTGCCAGCTCAGGGACCTCTGGACCCTGTGTCTGAAATGCATAATGTTTTCAGCAACAGGGACTTACTTTCTGCTGTGGGAGCCACCCAAGGGCACTAGCACTAGCCTGTGATGTGTCACTTGACCTTCCTCTTTCCTTTTCTGAGTTATCTCCCTCTCCCTCTTGGTCCCAGCAACAGTCCCTTTCTGCTTCCCTGGTTTCTGCAGGAACTTTAGGATATGTACTCACATCTGAAGATTGAGAGCTAGGAACCTCTGATGAGCGAGAACATGTCACATTTTTCTTTCTAGGTCTGGGTTACCTTACTCAATATGATGATATTGTAATCTTTCCAACAGTTCCGCTCCTGGGGACTAAGTGTTCAAATACCTGAGCCTAGGGGGCCATTCTCATTTAGTCCACCCCACTGACACATTCATTGAACCAATCTGTTCCCTTTCCCAGCACGGTGGCTCACACCTTTGATTTCCAAAGGCAAGTAGGTCTCAAAAAAAAAAAAAATAAGAGTTCCCACTTTGGTTTAAAAATGTCACTTGTCCAATGTGAATTCCATGTATCTGTAGAAGGTAGCTTATAAAAGACGGTCGGGAGTAAACTTTTCAACAAGGAAAGAGTTAGGCATTGGGAGCTCATAGGAATGAATGCAGGGGTTACTTTTAGCGGTGTAGCAGCTGCTGCTAAGAGCAGCGTGGTCCCAGCAAGCTAGCTGCCAGCTTGTGAATATGGTGACTGAAATAATGGAAACTTAATGGCAGAGTTCTAGGTGCTCAAAGATCGGATTAAAGAAAGACTAAATATTACTTGGACTAAACTATAGGGGCATTCCAGAATGGAACTTGGAATTGAAATATAGTTTACTTTGCTTCAGTTTGCTCTGTGCTTGCTAAATACTCGGATGCTTCTAAAGCAAGCTCGTGTACTTTTCCTTCAGTTTAAAAGTATTGTGTTCTGTGGAAGGGAAACTGCACTGTAAAAAGAAGAGAAAAAAAGGTATTATTTGGATAAGCACAGTATATATATACTGTGAAGCAGAACAGTTGAGTGAAAGTGTGGAGCTGTGTGCCGGGAGTGTTGTGCCATCACTGAGTGCTGCTGTGGCTCTTCAGCTTTGGTTTGTACTTACTGTGTCGCTGACATTCTCTGTTGATGCTGTAGTATCTCTCTCTAGAGATGCACGTCACAGCTCTGACGGCAGGAGCCCTGTTAACTGTACACTTGCTTTCTAGGTCGCATGCTGTTGCCTGTGTCAATCAGTTCATCATCAGTCGGACTCAGGCACTTATGCTGCACATTGATTCCTTCATTGAGGTAAGGGTCATCACTGCCCACGTAAGGACTGCCCTGGTGCTGTGGGTTCATTACATAGCTAGTAATTTACATCATAAAAGTAGTTATTATTGCTGCTGGTGTTAAAATTGGACACAGTGTGCTGAGTTTTTCCTAGCTGAAAATAAAAGCACTCTTTGTGTGATAGAACATTGGAGTGGTGCTGCTCTGCTACTCATGTCATTAGCTTGACTACAAAGAATCCTTCCTCTATGTACCATTCAAATTGTATGTGCAAATTGTTTTCCCCAGCTTGTGAGTAATATTTGAAGCAAGTAAACACAAAACAGTAAGACTGGATGAAGTTAACAACCCAGACGGTACAGGCTAGAAGAACAGCTGCGTAATGGTTGACCTGGTTGCAGCCTGCACATTGCACAGTTGGAGTCTTAAGTGGCCAGACCATTTAGGCTGCCTTTCTGTTTTTACATTGACTTCCCTTATAAGTGTAGAGGTGGCAAGAGGACTGTTAATATTAACTCTTAAATACCAAGTACCATCTTCGTGGGATAAATGCAGAGAGAATAAGATCGTAATATCTGGCCATGATCCATAAACCATACAATTCCTTTTCAGAACCTCTTGCCTAATAACAGCAACTATAAAAACTGAAATTGCAAGAAGGGGGGGGGGGTCGTTTTATTTTTAATAGCTTCTTTCCAGTTGTGGCATGAAGTAGGGGACAGCCTGGAGATGTAACTGAATGTGAAGGCAGAACAGCTTCCTTGCTTTTTCTTCTCAATCCTACATGCAGTTCCTACAAATAACAACTTTTTCTTTTTCTGTTTGTTTTTATTTTTTAATGCTGTGTGTGTGTCTAGTACCTAGGATGACCTTGAACTCCTGATCATCCTACCTCTATCTCAAATGATGGGGTTGCAGGCCACCCAGACGGCACTAGCTTCAAGTTGGCAACAGTGAAAACTAGTTGATATAGTCAGAAAGTGCCAATGTGCACCTGAGATTCTGTGCAAGCCAGTTTCAGACCCTTCTCTGGCTGATTGGATATCTTCTCACACACACACACACACACACACACACACACAACCTTCTAGAAGAATTTGTGAGAAAAAAAAACCATAAGATTGGTTACCGAGTTGGTAGTTGACTTTTGAACAGCAGCAGCAGTTTAGGGCTAGATTTTTTTAACCTGCTCTCTCTGCTTCTCCATGTGAGGGCAGACGCCTGTGCCCCGATGATACAGTTTGTTTGATTGGTTTGGTTACTTCTTTGAGACAGGGTCTCACTTTATAGCCTAGACTGGCCTGGAACTCACTGTGTAACCATGGCTGACCTTGAATCTCTTGCCTTAGTTTTGGTGCTAGGATTGCACACCCAGAAATCCATTCTTCAAACTTTAAAAGATTTTTTTCCCTTTAAAGTATGTACAACTGGGGCTGGAGAAATTGCTCAGTGGTTGAGAGCACTGGATGCTCTGCCAAAGACCCAGGTTCAATTCCTAGCACCCACATAACAGCTCACAATTGTCTGTAACTCAATTCCAGAGGACCCAACAGACACACATGCAGGTAAAAGACCAGTGCGCATAAAATAAAAATAAATCATTTAAAACTATTATGGACAGCTGAGAAGATGGCTCAGTCTATGAAGCGTTCACTATGCAAGCATGAGGACTTGAGTTCAGATCCCCAGCACTCACATAAAAAGCCAGGCATGGCATTGCATGTCTGTAACCCCAGGACTGAGTGGGTTAAAAACGGGGAGATTCTTTAAGCTTGATGTCCAGCCATTGTCTAGAAGAATCGGTGAGGCTTCCAGTTCAGTAAGTGATCTTACCTAATTTTTGAAAAATAATAGCATAGAGATTGGCTGTGGGATATCTTTGGCCTCCACATCCACACTTCTGTACACAAATGTACTCCATCGGCTCACATGAATATACACTGCACACAAAAGCCATAACTTAGTGTAGTCTTTCATTAACAATGGCATTTTAGGCCTGGAGAGATGGCTCAGTGGTTAAGAGCATGTACCACACTCATCTAGAGGACCTGAATTCAATTCCCAGTACCCATATCAGGTGGTTCACAACCACCCATAACTCCAGCTCCAAGGGATAACACCCTCTTGATGTCTGTGGGCACCTGTACTTACGTCCAACCCCCTCCTCATATTCACATAATTAAAAGAAATAATGTTTTAAATGGCTTTTTAGCATGGTGTTATGGTGCACACCTTTAATCCCAGCCTTTGAGAGACAGGCAGGTGGATCTCTGAGAGTTCCAGGACAGCGTCCTCTACATAGGGAGTTCCAGGATAGCCAGCAATATACAGAGAGATTCTGTCTCAGAAAAGCAAAAAGGAAAATAGATTTTTGGGACTGGAAAGATGGTTCAGAGGTTAAGAACACTGACTACTCTTCCAGAGGTTCTGAGTTCAATTGCCAACAACCACATGGTAGCTCACAACCATCAGTAATGAGATCTGGCTCCCTCTTCTGGCCTGCAGGTGTACATGCAGACAGAACACTGTATACACACAATCAATAAATCTTTAAAAAAAAATAGATTTTTGTTTTTGTTTGTTTGTTTTTGTTTTGTTTTGCCAGAGCTGAGGACTGAACCAAGGGCCTTGCGCTTGCTAGGCAAGAGCTCTACCACTGGGCTAAATCCTCAACCCCTGTTTTTGTTTTTAATCTTTATATCACAATCATGACAGTTTATTTTTTGTCTGTTTTATCACCAATTGTTTGTGAGGCAATTCTGGGATTCAGAGGATGTTTGTTTGGTTTGGTATTTTGAACAAATCTTAGGTATCCTAATCTGGCCTTCAGCTGTCAAGTGCTATACATCAAGCAAGCTTTAATTCAGTCTTTTTGTACTCTGTTACCTTAGCGTTTCTATTAAGTAATAAACCTTTTTGAAACATTGGACATTTTAAGTTGGGGTGAAAATGTGCTGCTTCTCCAACAGAACCTTTTTGCACTGGCTGGTGATGAGGAAGCAGAGGTGAGGAAAAATGTGTGCCGGGCGCTTGTGATGCTTCTTGAAGTCCGGATGGATCGGCTGCTTCCTCATATGCATAACATAGTCGAGGTAACACTTGGCACAAAATGTATAATGTAAAGATAGAGTTTTCTAGTTTAGATAACACCTTTCAGGGGAGGGCCATAAAACAGATGTGGTTTTTAAATTGTAAATCCTCTTGGTGATTTGTCTTTTGTGAGATTTAAGATGTTATGGGAGGAGTTTTTTACACACAGAGATAGGTTTTAATCATCGTATCTAGGAAGTTCTCATTAAACATGGTATAGATCAGGTAATGGGTGTTTGGGGAATATTAGGTGACATATTCGTGAATTGTTGGAGAATAGAACTAAAAATTTGCGTTTGTCTTCACATTAGCAACAGGATTCGTCTGCTTCAGGCTGTGGTCAGTACTGCCAATCAAGCTGTCCCCTCTGGTTTCATATTGCTGGGTGTAGTCAGAGTCATTTATTATGTGGCTTTCCAGGAGCTTTAAGCGTATGAAGTCCATTGTCCAGAGCTTCACGTCTGCCTCCAGTATTCTCTGTGTGGTGAGAGTTACAGTGTGTTAGACTCTGGAGAGACGGCACAGTAGTTCAGCGTGCTTGTTGCTCTGGAAGAGGCTGAGCTTCCATGAACCCTGGCTCTTGGAGGCTCCCAGCTGCTTGTAATTCCGGGTCAAAGAGATCCACCCCCTCTTCTGGCTTCAGTGGGTCCTTTGTACACAAGGTGCACACAGAAATACAAATATTAAGATGTGTTAGAAAAAATGCTGGCATCCACAGTGTGTAGCATCTTCTGTTGTCAGAAGTATAAGAAGTGGTGTCTTGAGTCTGTTTTGTCTATGAAGTCAGCTATGATTGGTTGAAAGGTTAGAGTTTGAAGTTGTTCAGAATGTTTAAAATTTTATCACTTGGTGTAGGTCACAGGTGGGGAGCCTAATTTATAATGTTATATAGTATTTTATTCAGAGTACTAGTATTTGACATATAGCAGAGTAGAACAGGTCTGTGACAGTTGCTGTATTTGGCCATGCAATGTGTTTTAGTCCAGAAGAGAGAGTGTGTTAGAAATTTGTCAATTGATTATGATTCCAGTCCCAGGTATACTGGGAAATCCCATGAGTGAATTCAAGTTGGTGTGTTCAGAGCACATGATAAAAACACCTTGCTGAAACTACAAATTGTAGTTAAGGAATGTTAGAGCTAGGTGTGGTGATGCTCCTCACTTAGGAGACAGAAGGAGGATCCTAAGTGTGAGTCCGTATGGGTTACGTGGTGAGCTCCGGGCCAGCCTAGGATCCATGCTGATCCTCCCTGTCTCCAGAAGACAGAAACAAGGTGGAAAGAAATAAAACTTTTTTTCCCAAATTAAAGAAGATTGACTTATATCACTTTGCATATAGAGAAAAGTATCTACAAGAGACAACTTGCTATTTTAAAATTCATTTTAAGGAAGACATACAGAATTATTTGAGAGAGGGGTCGGGTGGGTGGGGAGGAGATTGAGATTGGAAACCATGATTACAGAACGTAGGATCGGGACTAAATTACTGTGTACTATCCAGGATAAACTGATGAGTAGTATGGATTCCCTTCACAGTACATGCTGCAAAGGACTCAAGACCAAGATGAGAACGTGGCTTTGGAGGCCTGTGAATTCTGGCTGACGTTGGCTGAACAGCCAATATGCAAAGATGTACTTGTAAGGCATCTGCCTAAGTAAGTGTCCCACTCACAAGTGCTGCTTATCCTCAGCACACTCCTACTGGCCGTGGAGGGAGCTTCTGAAGAACTCGATTTTATTATTGACATGAATAGATTTTCAAGATTCCCTTTTCTTAAACTACATGAAAATAGTTTATTTGTGTGTTGAAGGTGGATGCCCAGCTGCCAGAACAGGCATGTGGAGGTCAAAGGATAAACCCGACCTAGACAGAGAAGCATAATTGCAGTATTTTGTCACTGTTATATTGGTCTCTTATTTTGGAACTTGAGCGTGAAGGTTTGACTGACCAATATCTCTTAAACCTGTCCCATTCATACTCCTTAAGTTAATAGGAGCAGCAACGTATCACTGGATATGCTCAAAGACTATATTGCCACTGTTATCATTGGTTTAATTAGTGTACATAAGGTTGTTTAGACAACTTTAAATTCTGTGGATCTTTAGATCTTTGTTTCCTTAATTTTCTCTAGGTTGATTCCTGTGTTGGTGAATGGCATGAAGTACTCAGATATAGATATCATCCTGCTTAAGGTAAGGAAACCATTCTCTGATTAGGGAAGATAACATCTGTATTGGTGATAAAGCTTTGAATGTGATCACTAGGACATTTATTTAAGATAGAGCCTGTGGGGCCGGAGAGATGGCTCAGAGGTTAAAAGCACTTACTACTACTCTACCAGAAGTCCTGAGTTCAATTCCCAACAACCACACGGTGGCTCACAACCATCTGTTAATGAGATCTGGTGCCCTCTTCTGGCCTGCAATACACACACACACACACACACACACACACACACACACACACACTAAATAAATCCTAAAGGGAAAAAAAAAAAGCTGGACCCTATGTAAAGACTTCCTGTTACCTGTAATAGGCTACAGATGTTCAAAGTAGAACAAGCATGATCAATTTCCCTGTAGTATGTCATACCTTAATTGGTGGTGACATTGGGGGGTTTTCCTTAATTTACCTTTGACCAAAGCTATTTGGGATTTATTTTACTTTTAGTTTGTAATTTATTTTGTTTGTTAAGACCATCTTACTCTCTGGGTTTATTTTAAATATGCCGATCTGAGCTTGATTTGGCTTATTCTTACTGCACCAACTGGTAGTGGAAAGGGCCTATAACCTAGCACGTGTCATCCGCTATTGCCCTTTTCACAGGGGCCTGTTTACTGTGGAGAGAGGAGTTTTCTCTCAGGAAGCACACTCCAGAACCCTGTGCATGACCTGTGTGGTGTTCCGCTTCCTTTAGTTATGTGGGCATGAATGGCTTCTAATGAAATAGCCACTGAAGGCTCCTGTTTCCATAACAACAGGGTGATGTGGAAGAAGATGAAACCATTCCTGACAGTGAGCAGGACATAAGGCCACGCTTCCATCGCTCCAGGACAGTGGCTCAGCAGCATGAAGAGGATGGAATTGAAGAGGAAGATGACGACGATGATGAAATTGACGACGATGATACAATTTCTGACTGGAATCTGAGTAAGTCGGATGGGTAAAGAAAGCACAGCTGCTCACTTGGATAAACTGTTGTTGGTGTGAGATCCAGTTCTTGGGAAGCTTGATGTCAGCCTGAACCTTGTCAAGAAACGCATAGTAATATAGTGAGTTGGAGTTGTAAATCTGTCTGGTCATCGTGTTCATTAATGTGGATATTCTTGTTACCCCTGTCCCCACTAGCCATCAGTCTTTGTCTGTCTAAGGATTTGCTACTCATAATGGCTCTTCCTGACCTGCTTTGACTTGGCCGCCATGTTATAGCATGTGCCCATAGTTTTTCCTGTACCACATGTTTTCCCTTTCATCGGTTGGTGGGTATTATTTGTGTGCAGGTGTTTGTGTGGTTGTGGTTTCAGATCTGTTGGCCATGCTTTGTTGGAGCATGATGCTCTAACTAGCAGCATGTTTGACCTGGTGGCTGCACGTTTTTTCCTCTGTCCTCAGTGGTACCAGCATCTGTTTCTCATTCATATATCTCTTATTCTGTTGCCAGTCTAGTGAATGTGGCTAGGAATCTTTGATTATTTCCCTTAGAGCATGCTCTGGAGTTTAATAATCATCATATTCAACTTGTTTGTTGCAAGAGTTCCCCTCCCATTCAGAGTCTCACTATGTAGCCCTGGAGCTTGCTGAATAGACCAGACCGACCTCAAAATTTCATCACTCCATCTGCCTCTGCTTCCTGAATATGAAGATTACAGTCATGCACCATTACTATGTCCTGTACATCATTACATTCCTTAGAAAGCTTTTCCTGGGTTTCCAACAAGGTTTTTTTTTTTTTTTTAAGCATTTTTAAAAAATTGATTTATTATGTATACAGTGCACATATCCCTGCAGGCCAGAAGAGGGCACCAGATCTCATTACAGATGGTTGTGAGCCACCGTGTGGTTGCTGGGAATTGAACTCAGCACCTTTGGAAGAGCAAGCAGTGCTTTTAATCTCTGAGCCAGCTCTCCAACCCCCAACAAGTTTTTATATGTTTGATATGATTGTCATTAAGATAGGGATCCTCTCAGTTTTATCATATTCAAAACTTAGAATTGGGGGTGGGGGTTGTTTTGTTTTGTTTTGTTTTCCTTTTCTTCGAGACAGGGTTTCCCTGTGTAGCTTTGCGCCTTTCCTGGAACTCAGTTGTTAGCCCAGGCTGGCCTTGAACTCACAGAGATCCGCTTGGCTCTGCCTCCCGAGTGCTGGGATTAAAAGCCTGGTGATATCAAAGGCGTGCGCCACCACCGCCCAGCCTAGAATTGTACTTTAAAGTCCATTGTTTTTTGGGGTTTTTTTTCCCCCTTTTTATCCATCACCTATGGAACTGGCATTCTGACCTATCTTCTTTTTCATTTTAAGTTTTTATTATTGTTGGCTTGGCTGTTCTCCCTTGTTCTGTCTTTATATCAAGTGACTGGTTTTCTGATGTCATGAAGTAATTGGATATAGTCAAGGAAGGCTGCATGTCGCTACCCTGACTTTAGGATACCACTGTGCCGTTTATTTCTTTGCTACAAAGACGCCCTTAGCACCACAGTGTGATTCCTATGTAGCAAGACCTCAGGACCTCAGCACGAGGCTCTCCTGTTTTGTTTTTGCTTGCTAGCTGGTTTTTAACCTCTGCCCTAGTTCAGGGTTTCCCACCCTTGACATGATTGACATTTGGGTTCACATAATCTCATTCTTGTGAGGATTGTCTTACACATTATAATATGCTGATGATGTGCATACAAATTATGCCCATTAGCAGTGTCTCCATACTTTGTTAGATGCCCCTTGCCACAGAAACACCCTGGTAAGGACCTTCCCCTCATTTTGCAAGTGTTGGGACTTCTAATAACTTATGATTGTCTTGCAATCTCTGTCATCCTGGAGCACTTGGTTGCTATTCTGCATGTCTAATTTGCCATGCACTATGCCAAAGGCTTTGCATGCATCTCGCATTTCGCCATTCCAACAGCCTTGGTAGGAAGAGGATTGATAGGTTGGCATAGATAGATGGTGGGGCAGCAGGTTTCGTTCAACAAGTGTTCACATCCATTTGCCTTTACCCCGCCATGTGGAAAATCCTATGAGCCTTTTAGGGCTAAAGCCAGATTCCCAAAATGGACACCAGCTTGTGTGTACTGGCTGTTCTTCGGCGTAGCTTCAGCACAGAAATTTTCTTTTGCTGTTTGCCACTGTGCTATCCAGTTGTACAAATCGACCGTGTGGATGATAACTAAGACCTTTTTTAATAGATGAAGTATGTCTTGTGGGCAACATAACAGCTTTTATTGTTGTACAAAATTTTGCTATTGACTGAAGTTTGTAATCAAGTATTTACTATCTCTAGTTTACATTGGAAAAAAGTATATATCTTTGTTATTTTAATTTGATTATCTTGTTAATGAAATCTTAGTTGGTTTATAGTTCCATAGTTATATAAATAATTTTTCTAAAATATTTTATGTGGTAATGACTTTTGTTCCAATTTATGTGGCTAACTTCCAAATAAATGATATACTTACTGAGCCCAGTGGTGGTGGTATATTCTTTTAATCCTATTACTTGGGAGGCCAAGTCTGTAAGTTTGAGGCCAGCCTCAGCCTGATCAGCAGAGTGAGTTCCAGGATAGCCAGGGCTATACAGAAAAACCCTATCCTGAAAATTAAGAAATTTGACTTGATTCTAAATTATCTACTATTAGAAGTGTTAAATAGAGGGCTAGAGAGATGGCTCAGAGGTTCTGAGTTCAATTCCCAGCAACCACATGGTGGCTCATAACCATCTATAAAGAGATTTGATGCCCTCTTCTGGCATGCAAGCATGCATGTAGAAAGAACACTATACATAATAAGTAAATAAATCAGAAAGAAAGGAAGGAAGGAAGAAAAGAAAGAAATGTTAAATAGAACTAAGCTGGTATTTTGTTGTTTTGTTTTTGAGATGGGGGTCTCATGTAGCCTTCTCTGGCCTGGAACTCAGTGTCAAGCAGGCTAGCCTCTGGGAGATGTGCCACTGTAGGCCTGGCCCTGAGTAGAATGCTGTTTTAAGTGTGACTTTATTTTTGTCTGTTTGCCACAGACCTTTTACAATAACCATGGCATTCTGGAAGCATTGGATTAAGTAGAACATTAGATTTTTTCACAAAGATAGAAGAATTTGGAATCAAGTACAGAACAAATTTGGTATCTTAATCAATTTGCTAACTCTGTCACAAATGTATTTCCTTAGGAAAATGTTCTGCCGCTGCTCTAGATGTTCTCGCAAATGTTTATCGCGATGAGCTCTTGCCACACATTTTACCGCTTCTGAAAGAATTGCTTTTCCATCACGAGTGGGTTGTTAAGGAATCAGGCATCTTGGTTTTAGGAGCAATTGCTGAAGGTAAGTCCAGTTAAGTTACACAGTTCTTAATAGATACTAATAAAGATAGGATATTTAAGGAATTGCTAGCTTAGTAAGCGGAAACTTCACTCTGAATTCACATACTACATGGCTCTGCTTTGCAAGACTATTATGTGGTAGACAAGCCTATGTTCCATACTGACCATAAAAGAGATGATTGAATTCAGAAGCCACCTTAAGTAAGTCCCTGCTAGGTACCACTTTATTCTTACTAACAATGGCAGGCTCACTTCGAATCCCAGCCATATGCTCTACAGATGTTTTTGTTACAGTAAAGAAAACTAAAGGTAGAAATCTGATGTCTGAGGCCTGTTGCTTGGGAAATAGCTTTATTCCCCAGGTAAATCTAGGAAACTTGGTAAAATAAGTGTCATTACCCTCTAGAAAGGATTGTTCTTTTGTCCTGTCTTAGCTGTAAATATCTATCCCAAAACATTTTATAGGTATCTTTGAAAACCAGTATTTTCAGGACAAATTTTATAATAAAATGTAATTTTAACCTTGTATAAGATACCTAGGAACAATTAACTCTGGTTATCTTAAATAATTCAGTATCAACTTTTTTGTTTGTAGCACTGAAAATTACTGAATTTTTCTTTATGGATGCTTGTGTCCTTTCTATATACAGTTGAGTTTAGCACTTTTAAAGATTGCTCTTCTCTCCTAGGTTGCATGCAAGGCATGATTCCATACCTGCCCGAGCTCATTCCTCACCTTATTCAGTGCCTCTCTGATAAAAAGGCTCTTGTGCGTTCCATCACCTGCTGGACTCTTAGCCGCTATGCACACTGGGTAGTCAGCCAGCCACCAGATACGTACCTGAAGCCATTAATGACAGAATTGCTGAAGCGTATCCTGGATAGCAACAAGAGAGTACAAGAAGCCGCTTGCAGGTCCGACAAATTCATAACACGGTGTTGATTGTGAAAGTGAGCCTGGTCTTGAACCAATAGTAGAATATTGACATCCAACCATCAATGGAGTGTTTATAACACACAATGTTGCAGTTGTTTTCCTGGGTTCATTTTTAATAGGACTGATATGTAGCTCAGGGGATTTTTCACATTATCATATTTTACAATTTTTTTTGGGGGGGGGGGCTAGGAAATATTTTTACTCATGGTTTTGTTAGACAAAATATGACGATTAGCTAGACACAAGCCTTAATCTGTCAACTGAAGTGTTTGTGGATTCTCAAAGGAATAACAACAGTCTAGATAAATCTTCAGTCTACAGATGCCCTGCCATAACTTGACAGTGTCCTGCATGCAGACTTGGTATGTCCACAGTGACATGTGCTTGGTGACCTGTACCAGTAGCTGTTCTGTTGGATTCAGGGCATTCTTCTCACATCAAAACTGTTCGCTTTCATTTCTACTGGTTTCTGTTTCCTGGAGCAAGGGTGCCTACCATTAAATTTTTAACTCTAAATTCCTTTTTATCACTGATCCTTATGTAGATTTAGGGATCAAACCTCAGATACATATGCCAGGCAAGCTCTTGGCCATTTGCCTACCATGTCAGCTTATCAATAAGTGTTCTGTATGTGTATGTTCATGTGTTTGAGACAGCATCTTTCATTAGCCTAGGACTGGCCTACTAGGCTCTGCTGGCTTACCAAGTGCCTTCCCAGCTCTGGAATACAAGCATACACTTGGTTTGGTTTGGTTTGGTTTGGTTTTTTTAAATCTGTGTTCTGGATTGCTGCATTCCCAGCACTCTAACGATTTGAATAGTAAGCACCAAATAAACTTGTTGAATGGATAAATACAAGGACCAGAAGTCTTAATCGTTTTAGATATCACATTGTAGCATATTAAGAAAGGAGGAGCCAGGCAGTGGTGGTGCACTTTGATCTCAGAGGCAAGCCTGATCTACAGAGTGAACTCCAGGACGGCAAAGGCTGTTACACACAGAAACCCTGTATCAAAGAGGGCGAGCTGGAGATAAGGCTCAGCACTTAAGAACCCTTAAGGTTCAGTTCCCAGCAGCACATGACAGTTCACCGTCATAGTTATAACTCCATTTCAGGGGATTAGGTACTTAATGTGATCTTCAAGGACTCCTTCATGCGTGTGGAGCACATACAGACCCAGGCATATACACATAAAAGAATATATGAGAGAAATGAAAAATATTAAAACCAAAGTAAGCATGTAGAGTGAGGCAAGGAGACACAGGTGGTGTAATGTATAATCTTGTATGAACAGAAGACTTCATTTTCTGTCTCTCTTTCATTGTAGTGCCTTCGCAACGTTGGAAGAGGAGGCGTGCACAGAGCTTGTCCCCTACCTTGCTTACATACTCGATACCCTTGTCTTCGCCTTCAGTAAATACCAGCATAAGAACCTGCTCATTCTGTACGATGCCATAGGGACACTAGCAGATTCAGTGGGACATCATTTAAACAAGCCAGTAAGATCTGAGGATGACTGCTGTGGGGATATTACAATAAGCTGCGATAAATACATAGCGTGTATTTCAAAGTGAAAAGACAGAGAAGTGGGAACAGTTAGGTTTTGCTCCTTTGAGAAGCTCTTAGGAAAGAGGGAGCAATGGAAACAAGCTGATGGTTAGTGTAGACAGTAGCAATAGCATCCTGTCTGGGGGAAAGGGGGGAAAAAGGCTTCGTATTCTGGGTTTCTGCATTTACTTAGTGCCACTTAAGTCCTACTTAGCGCTGGCTTCCAAGCTGCTGCATCTAGACATGGTACTTTCTTTCCAGAGTACACCAGGCATTAGGAGTCTACTGTATAAGACTGAGGATGGGAATGGTAGACTGAAATGCTGAAGCAGTACAGAATGTCTTGTCTGTCTCAGTGTAGAATAGGAGGTGAGGGTTTAAAGATAATGCTTAAAGACTTAAGGTGGCTCAGTGCCCCTGCTGACAGCGACTTGATAAGATAGGTGTTCACTGTAGGCAGAGCCTTAACTCACCCGTGTTTTTAAGTTACCCTTTGGTGTTGGGTGGTCTGCTTAGTTGGGATAGGTTGTGTTTTACAGCTGGTACCTCTTGTGTGACTATTGTGAGCACACTGTAAAACAACAGTGTTTTGGGTAACTGTTGCCTTGCTTGCTGACTTTGACCTTGATATCCTCCCTATGCTAATTCCCTGCTAGATTCCACCCTCCTGAATGCTTAAGGGAAGTTCCTTGTTTGTGTATCCTGCATATTAGGCGTTAACAGTTTAGATGCAAGATTGTAAAACATCAGAAGCAAACTTCTGCCCTCTGAGGGTCTCCCATTGTGCTGTAAGCCTGTATTTAAGACTTCCCTACTTCAATAAATGTCATTCGGCATTCTAAATAAATAAGTAAATAATAAAAATTAAAAAATTAATTTTCAAAAACCAAAAAAAAAAAGTTTGGCACAATTGCTCTAAATGGGCCCTAATTTTCATGAACTCAAAATGAACAAAGTTGTTGACAGAGGACAGTGAAGTTCTGTGTTTTTCATTGTGTAAACAGGAATATATCCAGATGCTGATGCCTCCTCTGATCCAGAAATGGAACATGTTAAAGGATGAAGACAAAGATCTCTTCCCTTTACTTGAGGTATGCTGAGCTGATGATGTCCCATTATTCCAACAGAGTAATTCCATCACAGACATGTTCTGAACCAAAATGTGTATGTGTGTGATAGAAATGTCAATCATTTCTCAGAACAGTTTCCTTTGAAATGCTGAATAGGCACATAACTTGTGTATTGCAGAATTTTAAAATGTATTCTTTGACAATTTCATACATGTATAGAATGTATCTTGGTCGTATTTTACCCAAATTTCCTCTCCCACTCCTAAAACTGCATCCCTGTGCTTCCCTCCCACTTAAATGGCCTTTGTTTTGTTTTAAGATGAGGTCTCACTGTTTAGCCCTGGCTGTCCTGAAACTCATTATATATACCAAGCTGGCCTTGAACTCATGGAGATCCCCCTGCTTCTGTCTCCCAGGTGCTGGAATTAAAAGAGTACATCACCATACCTGGTTTTGTGTTTGTTTTCTTTTTAAATAACCTATTTAGTCCAATTAATATTGTCTGTATGTATGCCTGTGAGCATGGGGCCATCTACCAGAGCAGCCTGCCAGCAGGTATACCCCTAAAGAGAAATTACTATTCTGTAGTTCAGCAGCCATCAGTGACCAACCAGTAGCTGCTCAATTAGGGGTGGCCTTCATGAGCCCCTCTCCCATCTGTTCTGGAATATTGACCAGCCTGATCTTGCGGCACTGTGAGGTGAGTGCAGTGGCCTTGTCATATCCAGAAGACAGCATTTCATAGCACTCCTCTGCACCCTCCAGCTCTGTATTCTTTTTAACCCCTCCTCCATGATGTTGTTCTCTGAACTTGGGGAAGGGGGTATATAGATGTCTCATTTAGGGCTGAACATTCAAAAGTCAGTTATTCTCAGCCCTTGACTGCTTCCCAGTGCAAAAAAACAACAGTAGTTTCACTTCAGGGGTCTTTGACCATCTTAACCATGAACTTTTGACCAGCTATACAGTGTTAACTATAAATATTCTCCTGTGGAACAAGGCTTTGATTAAATGACAAAGTGGTTGGTTGTTCCATGATAGTCATGCCACTGCTGTACCATAGGCACAGTAGTCTGCCTGGCATACTCACTTCCTTACACTCCAAAATCTGTTCCCATGCTCAAGGTGTATGTCGTGTTTGTGTATAACTTATACATACCCTATACATCCCCTGTATACATCTCATCTAGACTGCTTATAATACCTGATGTACTATAAGGTTAATTGTTTTCTGACTGGCTGACAAATTGACAACAAATGAGGTTTGAAAGGATAAACCTGCTGTGATAGCATCATAGATCAAGTGCATAAATGACAGGCTCTTTAAAATCGGGAAACTTAGATGTGTACCTGATTCTTTCTAGTGCCTCTCATCTGTCGCCACAGCCTTGCAGTCTGGCTTCCTTCCATATTGTGAGCCTGTGTATCAGCGTTGTGTGAACCTAGTGCAGAAGACGCTAGCACAAGCCATGGTATGTATATACATACATTTTAATACCTTTGTCATAATTTTAGGGATATGTATAGTAGGTACCCACTCTTTCAGTGTGCAACAACAAAGACAATGTGTTTAATTTCAGCTAAACAATGCTCAACCAGAGCAGTATGAAGCTCCAGATAAAGATTTTATGATTGTGGCTCTCGACTTACTCAGTGGCCTGGCTGAAGGGCTGGGAGGCAACATTGAGCAGCTGGTAGCCCGAAGTAACATCCTGACACTAATGTATCAGTGCATGCAGGTAAGATTTGGAAGAGTGAATGAGTTGGAGCCTGCTTCTCTGTGTTACAAGAAGTTAATTTCTTCTTATTTCTCATAGGATAAAATGCCCGAAGTTCGGCAGAGTTCTTTCGCCTTACTAGGTGATCTGACTAAAGCTTGCTTTCAGCATGTTAAGCCTTGTATAGGTAGGAATGTTTTCTGCTTTGGGTGTGTGGGTTATCATATCTGTCCTAATTGTTGTATTTTTATTAAAAACAAATTTCACCAGACTCCAATTTAACAATCTAATTTGACAGAAATACCCCCACTTAACCCCCCCCCCCCTTTTTCTGTCTCATTGTGTAGCTTTGACTGGCCTAGAACTTAGATCCACCTGCCTCCCAGTGCTAGGATTAAAGGTGTGTGCCACTGCACACAGTAGGAATATGCTTTTGAATCAACTATTTCTGGACTTTAAGTAATGTCAACTATAGTATGTTAAGTCATTATGGTTTTAGTTTAATACTCTTATATATAAATGTATTTTTTGTTTTGTTTTTCTAGCTAGGCTTTCTCTGTGTAACAGCTCTAGCTGTTCTGAACTCTCTCTATAGGCCAGGCTGGCCTCAAACTCAGAGATCTGCCGCCTTCTGATCTTCCTCCTGAGTGCTAGATTAAATGTATGCAGCACGACTTCCCAGCTTCTAAATTATAGAACTTTTTTTTAGGGTTTATTTATTAATTGTGTACATTGTTCTACCTGCATGTGTCCCTGCAGGCCAGAAGAGGGCGCCAGATCTCATCACAGGTGGTTGTGAGCCACCATGTGGGTGCTGGGAATTAAACTCAGGACTTCTGGAAGAGCAGTCAGTGCTCTTAACCTCTGAGCTATCTCTCCAGCCCATATAAAACATTCTTATGAGAAGCTGCTCATGCAAATGTGTAACAAAGCTCTGTTGTCAATACATGTTAAACCATGTGTTCCTGTCCATAGACAAAAAGAGCATGGGTATTTTTAAATTCAGTATTTCAGAGCTTACCTCCAAAATCTCTTTCTTGTCATTGTTTTTCATTGTTAAAAAGGTCCAGGGTTTTGTCTTGAACTTACTGACATTTTTAGTGTACTGACGGAACCCCTGGTGTTATTTAATAAGCACACCACTCCTCACTATTTGTGATAAATTAGCAGTTAGGTCGAGAAGCTATGCTTCCGTTCACTTCCAGGGTTTGGAGTGCAGGTTTGTGGGTTCTTTGTTTTAGAGATGGGTTTGTGTGGGTTTTTTTGTTTTGTTTTGTTTTGTTTGTTTGTTTTTTAAGATTATTTGTGTTATGTTCATGTGTATGCCATTATGCATTAAGTGCACTATGTACATACACATCCAGGGAGGTCAGAGGACATCGGGATCTCCTGTAGCTCTGGAAGAGTAACAATTGCTCTAAAGCGCTTAGCAGTCTCTGTGTCCCCAGTTTTGTACACTTTTTCAGAAGGTGCCTGCAAACTGGTTGTCCCTCTTTTTGATGATGCTGCCAACTATGATGGTTTCTAAGTAGACAGTGGTTCTCACCCTGGGTCAGTTTTGCTGTTTGGGAATGTTAGCAGTATCTAAGGACAGTATTTAGCACAGATTAGTATTCCTGATATCCATGTGTATAGACACACACATTCAGGCAAAACACTCCTACACGTGTAAGATAAAAATAAATGTAGTGGGGAGCTGCTATCTGAAGTATACTTAAGCCTCATATAAAAATTCAGTAGCCAGATATTATCTATGTAAAAAAATTACTTTTTTAAAAAATTGCATATTTTTATCAAAATATCTTATCAATTTTTACAGAATTGAAACTATAACATTTGTTTTATGATGAAACATAAATTTTTGCCTGGATTTTAGTTTCTATTTAAAAGTAAGAAGTCTGGTGGGGCTGGAGAGATGGCTCAGAACTTAAGAGCACTGACTGCTTGCTGTGCTCTTCCAGAGGTCCTGAGTTCAATTCAGCACCCACATAGTGGCTTACAGTTGTCTATAATGAGATCTGGTGCCCTCTTCTGGCATGCAGGCATCCATGCAAGCAGAACACTGTATACATATTTAATTAATTAGTGGGTTTTTTGTTTTTTTTTTTAAGTTAAAAGTCTGCTGTTGACAAATTTACTACATAGCCTTATTTTATTACTTTGTCGTTCCTTTTGTTTTTCCTAGCTGATTTCATGCCAATATTGGGAACAAATCTAAATCCAGAGTTTATTTCAGTCTGCAACAATGCCACCTGGGCAATTGGGGAAATATCAATTCAAATGGGTAAGGTCATTTTACCTCTGAGCTATATGCATTTGTAGGGGCCTTGATCATTTTCATCACTGCTCTGTTTTGGTTTGTTTTTAATTTTTGAAGATTCTGAGAGAGTGGAGGGAGGGAGGAAGACAAACTTGTGTCATAGTTAGGAAGGAAAAAAGTGTTTTGTGATGCTGTCTTAACATTCTCTTTTTGTTCTCTCTTTCTGTGGTATGACCTAGGTATAGAGATGCAGCCTTATATTCCTATGGTGTTACACCAGCTTGTAGAAATCATTAACAGACCCAACACACCAAAGACGCTGTTAGAGAACACAGGTACCATATGACTGAAATGTTGTGGTGAAGAGAGAATGATTTGCTTCTTAAGTTTAAATCGAGATGTGCAGAGATAACCAAAGCAAAGCTAGCTTTGACAATCCAGCCACTTAGTATTGTCATGTGTTTGAGTTCTTGAGAACAGTGTCTTAGTTTAGCTGTGTTCAATAGCCAGTTTATAGGGACATTGGAAAAACATTTTTCTACGTATTCTCTCTCAAATTCACTAACCTCTAATGTATTCTTGCTATTAATAAGCTAATTGTTGGGTCGTATGATTTTTTTATTTTAAATTCAGAAAGTTACTGAGAAAAGTAATGACTTTATATATTTACATATGGCCAAAAATAGTTTCATTCAGCAACTAATTGGCTCAAAATGTCATATGTATTTTGTATTTATCCTAAAATCTTGTTAAATCAGGAACTTAAGCAGTTCCTGGTGGGGTTTTTCTTTGAGAGACTGTTTCCCTTCTGCATTATGTAAAGCATGTTGGTGTTAAAGAATGCCTTCCATACAATAGCACACAGAGGGTGAGTATGGCTCTGCCTTCCACCCTCTCTGACAGTTGCTAAGGGATATTTAAGTTTGGTTCTTTGTTCAGGCACATCTCTTTCTGTATAGATTGAGGTAATAATAATTCTAGTAGTTTCTTCATAGTCGAAGTGAGTCCTACCACTATAACTGGATAAAGTTTAAAATAAGGTTTTCCAAATATGAAAGTTTTCAGAGACATTTTAATTTGGTATTTTTAAATTATACAGTTTTACCCTCATGAACTGAAGTTTATAATGTTTATTGGTATGGAAGGAAATCTTTTAATTATGGAACAGTTATCTGGCTGATTGGCTGTATGGGTACTGTTTACTTCAAAGTAAATTAGATTTTCTTGTTGAAAAGTGTAACAGTCTATGTATAGAAATGGTTTCAAAATGTTGGCAGACTTTTCTATCTTCTTAGAATGCAGTACCTATACATGACATTCAGAGTGGAAACACTTGGCTATTATCTTGTTACAGTGCAGCACCTGTACATGACATTCAGAATGGAAACACTTGGCTATTATAAGGATATTGTTGAACCTAAAGAGAAAGTCCTATTTATCTTTAAATGTGAATGCATAACTGCAAATAAATGTTGAGTGTAATGTATACTGAAGTTTCTTGTGGGATATCAGCTGGTGGATGTCTTATCCTTCCTTCAACAAATTGGCTTTGTTTATCAGATTATACTCCTGGCATGGTCATTCCTCAGTAATAAAAAAACAGTTGATAATGCCGTACAAATTGACGGGCTGAATCAGTATGAGAACCACATGGGACTCATTCAGTTACTTTTACCCCAGGTGGATACATACATTACTGACTTTGTTCCTTACCCGAAAGAATGGGCTTTAAACTATTAAAATCACCATATGTTTTAGCAATTTACTCTATTTTCAATATTCCCTGAGGCCAATCCTTAGTGTGCTGTTTTTGCTTTTTCCAACTAGTATATCCTACACTGAACTTTCTCAATGGACCGTCATCTGCTTTCCCGCATGTTTCATTGGATTGTTCATACTTGCCTGTTTAATGAGAATGTTGCATAGTTTTGTGTCTTTTGAACATAGATTTTCTTTCTCTTGCTTCATATGAATCTGCTGAATTTTAGTATTATCTGTGTAGTTTGCTTCAAGTAATCCTTAAACATTTTTCTTTACCCTCCCAACCCCACCCTTTTTTTATGAAAGGTTAACCTGTAAGTTTTTGAGAGAACACCATTAAAGTACCTCACGGTTTGTTTTCTGTGTGTATCTACCGTTGTGTATGAATGTATTTATATGTATGTACCTTTGAATTGCAAGACGTAGTTCTGAGTTGCAGTTCTTTCAGCTCTTTGTACATTTCAGGAATTCCTGAATTTTGATGGAGCATGTTTCCCACTTCATTTTTCAATTCTTTTTTTAAATTAAATAATGTTCTAGTACTGTGCTATTATCAATTTTGTGTTAGGCCTTTTGTATCAAAGATTGTTTTTTCCTATAGTCCATATTGCCTGTCATTACAGTGGACTATCTAAATTTCCTTCACTAGAATTTTATCCTGTGGCTAGTGCTGTTAGCTGAGTTATTGGAGGTTTGTCAGAATGGGGTTTGACACACCGGAACAGTTGTTCAGCCTGTTCATTTGGTGGTCATAGAGGGGCTTCACATCTGACCAGTGATTTGGACACAAGCAACAAAGCCCCACGAATTGAGAAAAGTAAACTTAAAAGCTACCAAAATTTGGGTTAATATCTGTAGGTGATTTTTAAAGGTTGTAAATACTTATAAAAAGTTGAGAAATTTTGAATTAATGCAGCTCCAGAGATTGGTGTTTAAATGAACTTCATAAACAGTAATCACATTTACTGATAATTCTTGGGGAAAGAGTTCATATTCTGAAGTTTGGAGTGGCCTTGAAGGAAGATTCTCTAAGCCCACTCACGTTAACCGCTCATCTCTTTACCAATCCTGACATTGGGTGAGCGAGGAAAGCACTTGACGGTTTTTGGTGTTCTCTCAATCCTTAGTTCCTTTAACCCCTTTTGTTTTCCTTTCCAAGAGTATGCTCTATATGTTGCTGCCCCTTCCATCGGGGGTGGTAATGGAAGCACTGGTGAGATCTTATGTTTATTATCATACACAGATTCTGTTGGTTTGTTTCTGAGTTATTTGTTGTTTTCTTTATTTTCTCCTCCCCTTCATTTGCTCATGTCTTGGTTGGCGTTTGGTGGTGTATAACCGTGATTGCGTTACCTTAGCAATAACAATTGGTCGTCTTGGTTACGTTTGTCCTCAAGAGGTGGCCCCCATGCTACAGCAGTTTATAAGACCCTGGTGTGTATTATTCAATCTTTTTTTTTAATTCATTTTTCTTCACTCTTTCTTTCTCTATCTCACTTTTAGATATATTTTCAGTTGGTTACAAAAAAATCACAATCCTTAATCATTGCCAACCATGTGACTAATCTTGTCCTATCAGGTTTGTGAGGTTT
Source organism: Onychomys torridus (assembly GCF_903995425.1). Classification (NCBI taxonomy): domain Eukaryota; kingdom Metazoa; phylum Chordata; class Mammalia; order Rodentia; family Cricetidae; genus Onychomys; species Onychomys torridus. The sequence goes on along the minus strand of NC_050457.1, from coordinate 22,581,081 downwards.
TTCAGTAGCATCGTCATGTATATTTATTTTATGTTGTGGCTAACGACTAATTGATGCATGGGATAAGATTGTCACATGCTTGCTGTGTTTAAAAAGCTTGATTATACATAAAAGCATTTAAATATCCACCAGAAAAATTAAGATGCATGCAAATTTTATAAATTTAGGTTCTTGCATTACGTTTGTTTTTTAGAATTAATTTGGATAACTTGGATTGCATTAAATACATGTTTAAATTTGTTACGTACAAAATCTTATTTGCTTGTTAATGTCAGAGTTAAACATCTATACCATAAGTGTATAGTAATAGTTTATATTGTGACAGTATAGCCTGTGTTCTGCTTCTTTCAATTGATAATCTTTCAACTCAAATCATTTTTAGTAGTGTTTAATGGAATACAAGTCATAAAAGAATTTTTAAAAATTAATTTAATAATATACTCTCTTTGGCTCAAGCTGAGTAATAGTTTAAGTTTAAAAAAACCAGTTGTCTATTTTTATAGATTCAGTCTATTAAGAAAATGTGAATTTCACTGTTAACACTATTGAGATAAGATGGGTGAGACATACAGGAATATGAGAAACTTAAAGTCAAGCTTTCTGAAAATGTAGCATAATCACTCTATCTATTGTGGTGCCTATTCCATTAAATACTGTCTATTAGCATTGCGTTGAAGCTGCTTTCTACTTTGAATACTAACCCGTTCTGTAATTCAATAGGTGTACCTCTCTGAGAAACATAAGAGACAATGAAGAAAAAGATTCAGCGTTCCGCGGGATTTGTACCATGATCAGTGTGAATCCCAGTGGCGTCATCCAAGTAAGGTGTTCATGGGGCTTTGTTTTTAGTGTACTGTGTGCTGAATAGCAGATTTGTAAAGGCAGAGTGTCTGTGGGCTTTAATTACTGTTTCTTGTGAGTGAACACACGTACCGTGGCACACTTAGAAGTCAGTTCTCTCCCTCCAGCAGGTGGGTCCTAGAGACTGGCCCAGGTCTCAAGGCATGGCAGCGCATGGGCTGTCTTTCCCAAGCCTTACATCATTAAGTTAGGTACTGTGGCAGACTGGGAGTGGAAGGCTGTATTGTTGTCTTCCACTGGACCGGGCTTTTCAGGCACATTTAGACCCCCATTTATTTACTTTGTACATGCTTTCTCTCTATGGACATCAATCAGTTTACTGAGTTTGAACTTTAAAACAGAATATTGAGTTATTCTTTGAAATGGTTTTGAAGACTTACTTTTATTTCCCAAGTTTGTATTATCTTTAAACATTTTTAAAATTATAGTTATAATTTTTAAATATGTATGGATGTTTTGCATGTCTTTATGTTTGTACACCTTGTGTGTGCCTGATGCCCGTGGAAACCAGAAGTGGGTGTCAGATCTCTTGGAATTGGAGTTACACATGATTATAAGTGACCCTGTGGGTTCTAGGAATCAAACCCGGGTTCTCTGGAAAAGCAGCCAGTGTTCTGTTCTCTTAACTAACTGTTGAGCCATCTCTCTCTCCAGCCCCTCTCTAGACATTTAATGATTTAGTGACAAGTTTTATATATGGGAGTTCAGTAAATCTGACAGTTTGCCAGACACAACACAGAAGAAACCATTGACTTCTATACACATGCTCGAAATAAAAAACCGCATTATGGAACCCTACATTAAATACTCAGCATTCATTTGTTTGATTGGTTGGGGTTTTGGTTGGTTAATTGGCCCACTCTGAGATCAGCTGAGCTCTTAATCCTAAGCCCTCTCTGCAGACCCTAGTTTGGTTGTTTTGAAATAGGTTCTCAGTGTGTATGGCCTGTGGGTGCTGAGATCTCAATTGAGGTCCTCTGCCAGGCAGCCAGTGCCCTTCACTGCTGAGCCTGCTCTTCAGTCTGGACTTAAAGTTTTAACGTCAAATGTAGATGTTTGGATGACATGAAGACTCCTGATTTAAATAGAATGAGCTTCATGCAAAAGACATTTTATTATTTGTTTACTATTTCAAGATGGTTGTTAAATTTAATTCCCTTTGTCTATTTCAAACTAGCATGTGGTATAAAATCAGGTGATTTCAGGTTGTTTACAATCTAATCAGAACCGTGTTATTGTTGACTTTATCTGGTACTTTCAGACCATTTCTGATGCTAAATACTTGCTAGACTGGGTTTGCTTTTGTTTTGTAAATTCCAATTTGATATAAGTTACTAGAAGATAATGAATTAATAGAAATATTAAACAATCACTTCTAATTCCTTAGTGGTCCTAGTTGATTTTAAATGTTTCAGCTTTAGCTAAGTCTGTCATGACAAGCTCTGAAGTTCTTTACTGAATTTTATAAATATAGTAACAACCTAAAATGCCTCTTGCTTGTTACAGGATTTTATATTTTTTTGTGATGCTGTTGCATCATGGATTAACCCAAAAGATGATCTCAGAGACATGTTCTGTAAGGTAACTAATCAGCATTTATAACTGTTAATTCTGAGTTGAAACACTGAAGTTCTTCTTAATTTTGAATTTGGCTTCTTTGAAGCAATATTGGTTGACTGTATGACCTAAATTCTTATAGCAAAGGATCTGGCTTGATCTTAAGATATGGAACTAACCCATGCCCGTGCCAGTATTCTCTCAATTAATAATACTGATTCATGTTGTCTTATTGCAATTGTGGAAAATGGCATGAAGTTCTTCGGGTAAATTTGGAATGTAAATTAAAACTTGAACGGAGTAAACCTTCACAGGTGCCCTTTACATGTGCCCTTTGCAGGGATTGAGCCTATATTGCTTTGTTGGTACTCCCTTCTGATTAACTAGTTTGCACTTAGCTGTAACAGAGTAAGAGATAGAATACTGTTATATTATTGAATCACTTAAAATTAGTGACTATATTTACAGTCAGAAACCCAAAGCTTATACGTTTCTCAGTTGAAATAACCCAGCATTTTAAAAATAATTATCCATTAGATAGGTTTGACTTTTTAATTTGATGTCAGAGATTTCTGGACTACATCATGTTGCTAAAGACATTTCTGCCTTTTAAACTTAAAGCATGGAGGTAGTTTTGGTCATCACAGGGTCTAGAGCTTAATTCACTCACAGTTTGAGAATTAGTACTTTGAAATGGAAATCATAGTTAACATCAATAATGTTTGATTTCTAGAGTTATACAGATCTGAGTTTTTGTCTTTATTTATAAGTTAATAGTTTTTCATTCTTTGCAGATCCTTCATGGATTTAAAAACCAAGTTGGGGATGAAAATTGGAGGCGATTCTCCGACCAGTTTCCTCTTCCCTTAAAAGAGCGTCTTGCAGCTTTTTATGGTGTTTAATCTGATACCCTGAAGCTGCAGTCCCAGAATTAGGGGTAAGTTACAAATTGTAGAAATTTTCAGAGTGAAAGTATTTAATGAATACTATAGTCAAATAATGTGCCCCCACTCATGCATCCCCCCAACCCCCAGAACCTTGGATACACAGAATCTGGTTGGTACACTGGTTTGATTTCTGTTATTTTATCTTTTCTTTGATTTGTTTGCTTCTGCCCTACATGGGCAGCATTCACAGTGGGGGTCGGAAGTGGTTCAGTTTTGACGCCTTACTTTATAATCTAATCTTGTAGGTAGTGAGGACGAGAGGCTTTAAGTGTTGTGACCTTTAAGAAAACAAATTTAGAAAATTCTGGAAGTAGATGACATTTAACACCCATTTGTTAAGCACCTAGCAGTTACCCAGAATTCTTTGAGAGTTGTTCCTGGCTTTCTCTAGGTTTGAGGAGCTAGAGGGCCAAGTGCTTGAGTCCTCACTCTTGATTTCTCAGATCTCAGTGTGGGATTAGCGGTGGTGTTCACTTAGCTCCAGCTCCCTCGTGGCGTTATGTTGAGGATTAAACAGTGTGTGGTATATAGTCACAGAACTTCCTATGTTTGCCTTACAAACAAAGTTGGCTCACTGATTGGACAAGTATAGTGAGCTAGTATAAATTCTTCAGGTTTTGAACACGACTTGAGACCTACCTATAGCTAGCCATAGGACACACTAAATGTGTAGAAATGTGTCCTGTACCAGATTGAAGTACCCTTTAAATCACAAGGGGAAAGGGGGTTTCATTTTATTTTTGCTTAGCTTTTTGTCTAATCTGAGCGTGAAAGATTTCATTATCCAAGTACCTAACCTAGAATGGAGGAATGGAGTAGAACTGAAGGAACCCTCAGCTTCAGCATTTGAGAAGTGTTGGGTTTACTTTCTTAGGCCATGAGAATGCAGTAGAGGAGAGTGGATTAGCTTTGAAGATTGATTCAACACTGAGCTAGTAAGTCCTAAGAACTTTGCCAGTCTTTGGGTTCATCACCAAGTAGGTGTTAACTGTGATGATCCCACTTCTGGGATGAGTGAGGTAGGAAAGAATTCTCTTCTAGTTAGATTTGAAAGTGGGTCTGCATCTTTTCTTCTTGCTTCTTCATGCTCATGTACAGAAGCAGGAGAAAGGAGTTGGTCAGACTTCACTGATGGGTCAGTTAACCACTGAAATCATACGAACATTTATGAGTGTCCACAGTTTGGCCTAAGTGGTTAGTAGTGGTTTTGTAATAGGACCACTATCAGACATTGGATTAACTGTTGCAGTAATCTTACTTGATTTCTTATGTCTGTTTTAAGAATTAAGTCACATCAGCAAAAATAGAATCACCTGAGAATATAGGAAATAACCAATAGGGTTGGAAGGATGACTAATTACTAACATCAAGAAGATGGGTGTCAGGAGGCTGAAGAGATGGCTCAGTGGTTAAGAGCACTGGTTGCTCTTTCAGAGGACCTGAGTTCAATTCCCAGCCACAACATCTATAGTGGAATCTGATGCCCTCTTCTGGCATAAAGGTCTACATACAGATAGAGCATTCATACATAAAATAAACAAATCTTTAAAAAAAAAAAAAAAAAAAGGAGAAGATGGGTGTTAAGTTCTATTTTTGGACATTACTGAATATTCTGACCCCAGTAGGGTAAAATTAGAATTTGTTTCCTTAAACATTGGATGTATTAGAAAAGTAAGTGATCCCTTAATTCTCTGGAAGGAAAGTGACTATCTTAAATTGTGATTTCATTTTTAAGAAAGTGGCATTATGCAGGAAATGTTCAGTTTGCATGAGACCTGTTCTGCTAAAAGAGGTAAAGATAATGATAACATTCTGCAAGAGAGAATTCACTATATGAAGCATTATACACTGTATGTTCCCAATGTACGTTCACTTTCATATCCAAAGATCTGAAAAGATCTTTGGCATGATCTTTGACAGTTTGTCCAATTTCCTATTTTATAGGTAAAGATAGAATTGTTATTTGACTGGTTTTATGCTCTGTTGCCTCTGAAAGAGAGGCAGGTATTAAAGATAAAATTGGTTTTGTTTTTTGCAGGTCCATCAGTCTTGGAGACTATAAGGGAGCCTCTGCACCCAGGGAAAATGTTACCCTTTACAGGGGGAAGGGTAAACCAGTAGGGAATACAGTACAATCCCAACCCTACTGGGAGGGGCGGGAGGGAGGTGTTGCCGTCACTGTATTAAGTCGATGTTGGGAAATGTTTTAACATCTGGAGCCTTTGTGGGTGGAAATCTGTCTCCGATTACAACTCTGCACTGGATGTGAAGAAGCAAAAACTATTCAGTCTACTCACAGAACAGAACTTTCTGGAATATTATGGGGGAATATACCAAAACAAGAACCACATAAACAATGCGTAGGGGTAAGGAGGAGGAAAAGCCCATGGTCCACAACAAAGAAACCTAAGAGTGGGAAGCTACAGCAGTAAGGAAGCTTTTTTCTTTCATTAAAGGTTTTTATATATAAATTTTCCCACGTTATGGGGCCTTGTTTTGCATGCTGATGAAGAACTATACAAAACTAAGTTAAAATCAGCTTGCCTCCCCTAGTAGAAGCAAGTTCTTGGAAGTTACATTTGAAGGTACCCCCAAAAAGTTGGAAATAAAACGAAACAAATTTGAACAATGAAGCACCCTGTGAGATGCCAACGAGTCACTCCTTTTACCTTTGCGGGCTGGGCAGGGAGGGAGGAATAAATGGGGTCGGGGTATCAAACTAAAGGTGACATCTAATTTTACATTAAAATGTTAGTGGATATGATTTCATGGTTGTACTTCTTAGATTTAATTTCTAGGCCAACACGTTATCTTAAGGTGCAGTTTAAGGTTCAGGCATGCGCTCTGGCTCATAGTGATTGACAGTGATGTAAATTAGTGGGACCGTAGCATGCTTGCCTCACGTAGAGTGCAGTTGGTATCCGTTGACCGAGGTCGCGCCAGTTTGGGTTGCAGTTTACCAATTCAATAGCCCTGCGTTTAAAATTACTTTAAGATTTGTGGATTTTATTTTTATTAAGAATAGAGATATATAAAGTACTGTAGTTTACAGCTAGGCCTTGAAATATCTTTTTAGGATCTGTTAGGAATAAGATTGATATTGTATTGTGTGTAACCTGCACAATGTGGAAAGCTGATATACCTGTGCAAAATCTTTGCCTCTGTGCTGTCAGTGTGGTGTGCTTTCTGCATGGTTATATACTAGTGATTTCATCAAATTTCAAATTACATGGTAAAAGGTCTGTAAAAGGCTGCATAAATGTTAGTTGGCACATAAAGACAATTGTAGAAGTTGAAACATGATCGCTATATTTCAATGTTTATTCCCACTCAACATATTGCCTCTAAGCTTTCCTTTATTTTGTTCAAAGCATGATCTTAAAGATATGTTTAAGTTAATGGATGTAATGCAGGGTTCCTACACTGTATTGGCGCATGTTGGTGGCCCTTTGTGCCCTAAGTATATGCACACAGGGTGCAAGTTCAAAGCTACAGAGTGAGAGTTGGTTTGGATCCTCTTCATTTCATTTGTTTGTTTGGCTTTTCTGTTATTTTTCTCCCCTCTACTCACATGTGTTCCTGTGAATAAATCCTTGTTAAGTTAACCCTTACTTTTCCTTCCATGTGCATTTTCTTACGTACTGTGAATGTGAAGACCCTAACTGGTACACTTGATCTTATGTCCATATGAAAGTGCAAGTCTTTATTAATTTGGATTGCCTGAGCAGTTGTATCCCATGATGATGAAGGAAAATGGAGAGATTTTCTTTTTAGCTCTGCTGGTCAGAGATAAAGCCACACCTTTCCATTTTTCAATGCTGCATATTATATCTGCAACAAAATGTTAAGCCATAACAGCCTTTTTATATTTTAATTTGTCACCTTTGCATTGCAGAATAAATACCGAATAACCATTTTTTCCAAGCAGCTGCTCCTCTTTGTATGGCTGTGTTCTCTAGAAGTGTAGACTGATCCGGCCATTGCACTGAAGTGTGGGCTGTGTGCCTGTGACTCCATACACACAGTTTCAAAACAGTGCACATGCATGGCAGCATGCAAAAAGGGTTTAGTTGTTTTGTTTAAATATACTCTTTTACCTTTTTGTCTTCTATTTTGGCTTTGCAAATTTCAGTCTATAGAGCCTGAAATAAAATCGTCTACAATACCCCCCAATCTTTATTTTAATTTCAAGTTAGACTCAAGGGTATGTGGCTTATCACCTTTTAGTACAGTTACTATACTGGGAGCTCAAAATTTGCTTCTTGAGTTGGCTTTAAAGCCAGAGCAGAAGAACTGTTTCTCCTTGGGTTGCAGTTTGTCCAGTAGTACTTCAGATGATTTCCAAAGCCTAACATAGGAGATAATGGTCTGCATACATCGTAGGTAAAGAAACAGCCAGGTCCACCTCTTAACGTAATGAAGCAAATATAAAAACTTTCAGTCAAGTTATATTGACCTGTGATAAACAATTCTGGGTTAAGTAAAAGTGATATTGTCACCTGTCTGATTAAGAATATATTTCCAATTTGTCAGTTATGCAGCACAAAAACAAACACTATACGGTTTTACAGTAAATTTATTTGTTTCTAAATTTAATAACTATAGTAGAAAATTAAGTAAATGTGACTGACAACGTAGGATTAGGAGTATTTTCCTTTCTAATGTAGTTTTCTTGTTGAACCTATTGTTTCTTCCTAATTTACATTATATTTCAGACAAGATGATATAGCACAGGAATTTGCAGAAGCCATTTAGGTTTTTTTGGTTTTATTTTTATTTTTATTTTTTTAGGTAAACACGGAGTTAGCATTTGTTGTTTTGATGAAACATAACACATCATGGGATATATAAATATATATAAAAAGCAACCTAATTCTTGTGGTGCAGTCTTGATAGCTCTGAATGTTGACTGAGTGTCTGTGAGAGTGTGAGTCTGTCATTGTTACATTCCAGTGTTTCTGCCTCTTGGCATGCTTAAAGCGCGGCCTCCTCTGCCTGCTCCTTTCACACTAAGATGCCGTTAGTGTGCTCAGCTCCAGAGAGAGCCGCTGCTGAGTGGTGTAGATTTTCTACTTGAATATTTTTATGTTGTAGGAACCTCAGGAGGTCAGTGTTTACTGTTTTATATATGCCTTCTTTTCCTGTTTGAGCTTCTCTCTTTGAAGGATTCTAACAGAACAAAAGCTGCTGATCAACCTAAGTTGGAAACAGAAAGTGTGTTTAGTATAATTTAATGCATACTTGGCAGTCCATGTTACAGCCCATTAATTAGCAAGTGAACTTAGTGCCACAGCTGTTCATTTATTCAGGAAATAATTTCGCTTTCTGTATTGTCTAATCTTTAATGACTTCATACTGTGTGAGAAAAATCACTTTTGTATTGTTTGTTGGTTATTTCCAAAATAATCAACTTGTAAATATCCTTAGAGCCAGTTCTGATGCTTACATTATTGCTACTTGATTTTGTTATGCAACTTAGATTTCAGATCTTAAAACACTTAACCAAGCCATTACATCTTAAAACAAAACAAGTAGCATACATTTTGTAATTAACATTGATAAACACTGTGATTTTTTTGGTTAAGACTTTTTCATTGATCTGAATTGCTTAAATTGCATATATTGTAAAATAGTCAGATGTATATTTTAAAATAATTTCAACTGACTTTCCTCTTACTGCTTTGTCTACTCAGTTATGAATATTCAGATACAAGTTTTATCTCAGGTGAATATCCTTGTATCATTTTGCTTTGGTGACATGTTTATAAAGAAAGATCATCAACTTTATTAGTCTTGGAGGTTTGTGAGTTTTTGTTGTTGTTTATGTATTTTATTTAGAATCTTCCCAGTTAGTCTGGTATTTTCCCTCCAATTGTTCTATCACACTGGAGGGATACAGAAAGCTCTCCACATTTGGTATGCAGATTTATCTGAAAATGAGTCAAGTTTGGCCCTCCCCTTTTCCAGACCCTCAAAATACAAAAGTGGAACCTTTTCTCCCTCCATAAAATTCTGCATAGCTGAAGTGCCAGAATTAAATTATGTCCTCAACTCTTGTCTCAATTTAACACCTTTGCAGTGAAGAAATTGTTTTGCTTCATATAGTTAATTATATTCATATTGAATGTATTAACAGATGCCAGAGCAAAAAGCATTCTTCCCAAGAGAAGAGTGTGTCGTGCATCCTGCACCCCTAAGTCCTTCCTCTGTTAGTTCTTCGGGTACACTCAGCTTTGCTTACAGAGTTCCTTTCTCAAATATTACAAGGCAGGGGGACACTAATTGTTGCTGCTAGTACTGTTTAATAAAGTGGGCATTGGAATCTGTAAGAAGATGAGGGTCATGTGGTTAACAGCCTGGGATAATTGAGGTGGAGAAATGAGCAGTAGTGACCTGTGTTGGTAACAATATTATCTAGTATGGATACCATGCAGTAGCATCGTATATCACTAGTGCACTTCGTAGTGTATTAAATATGGCAGTGCTTCTAAGGCCTCTTTAATGTTATGTTCACTTGAAAGTTAGTTTCTCTTACCTGAATGCTTTCTAGGTGACTGGAAATTAACTTCAGGCTTGATATAGATCTTCTCCCTGTTGGTATTACATATTTGCAGATAATTCTCGATGCCTAATTATTATACAATTGTAAGGTATAAGCTTAATTACAGTAACTGCTTTTGTGGTTTGTATCCCAGAGTGTATGGTGTTGAAATAAAGATGCATAGCAGTGGAGTGTATGCATGACTTAAAGGGAAGTTAAAACTGGTTTTCTTTTCCCCACCTCTGTACTTGAAAAACTAAGCCAAACCTATTTGCCAATAGTAGATCACTAATTACAAAGCTACTAGTTTCCCTTTTAGTAGGAGCTTCCCCATAAGTCACTCCTACTGTGGCTTGGTATTGTTATGCAGGGTTATCTCTTCCACAGCTATCTTGCTAAATGCCTGCTCTAACATGGTTAGCCTGTAAGGCACTGTTGCCCCTCCCCCAGTGTCCACCTCATAAAGGGGTTCCACCATGTTTTCCTCCTGCCTTTTTGTCACTGCTTTCCTATGTGGATATATAACCAAACTGAACTTCATTGATTTTTTTTTTAATGAAGATTATAATTAGATAATACTATGTAATTAATTTTACTCAATAGATACCATCTTAAGAGATGCTTAAACATGGCAAATCACTTCATATTATAAACGTTTGACACTTAATATTCATGTTAACATTGGGTGCAATAACTTAATAGTACTTGCTTAGTTATAAATAACTGGATCTTTCTGCTGACAACTTAGGTTGTATGAGTTATGCTTCAAAGCTTTAAATCTGATGTTTCCTTACCTGCCACACTATGTTAGAATGTGTCCTTCAAACATCCTCCTGCAACTTCTCAAACTGTACTAAATTGATATTTCTTGAAGTCTAACTCTGTGCTAACAGATCTTCATTTTAAATAGAATACGGTTTTAATTTTTGATAAGCTGCTGAATTTTAAAGAGAGTTTTTTGGGGCCACCAAATATTTTGGATCATGCAGAGAATATATATTGTACTGTAGTAATTTTGTATTTACATTTGTATGATGTGACATAATAGATGTGAATGTTAATCACTGCTTGACTATGTTAATAAAGTTGTTTAACTATAGACGGTGCACTCTGATTTTTAATGGAAAGAAGTTGTCTTTCTTTGTCCTCTTCTATTTTGTGTCCTAATAGGTTAAGGGGGGGGGGGGAGGATGCTGGGGGGATTAAAGTGTTGTTGTGTGATTTTTCTTGTGTTTTGGTTTTGTTTTTCTTTAGCTTACACATTAGTGACCTGTTATCGAGCAATGTTTTTTTCTTGGTCGTGTATTACAGTAAAAAGAAACTTTTACATACATTTTAACTTAACTGCTATTAATGCTTTTCAACTCAAGCTAACTGCTTTGCCAAAGGAAATAAAGGTGATGGACGCTGTGACGTAAGGAGCTGATGATAGAGAAGACAGTGTGAGCGTCCTGTGGAAGAACTAAGGCCTGTGGTTTGGGAAGTTAACACTTTCGAGTCATTTCCTCTTCAGGTTTTAATCAACTAATGATGCTTTATGTTGCCAATTAAAATTTAAATATATTGATACATTCTAGAGTTATGTGCATACAAAGCTGTAAAGTGGTCTTTTTAACTCAAGATACAGAACATTTTAGAACAAGAAAGGGCCTGGGATGAGTCATTGCAGCCCAGAAACTGACGAAGTGAAGCCTTTCTTTGCTTTTGTTAAAAATGTTTGCGGGTAACAAAATTATGTTGAATGAATTGGAGCTGAGGTATTGTGTTCTCTGAAACATCTTGCAGATGAAGTCCAGGCTTGGGGAGAAAAGATTGTAGGAGCCAGAAGGGTCAAAGACATCACAATCACAAGAAAACTCACAGAATCAACTCACCTGGGCTCATAGGAGCTCACAGAGACTGAACCAGGGAGCCTGCATGGGACTGACCTAGGCACTCTGCATATATGTTACAGTTCTGTAGTTTGGTCTCTTGTGGGACTCCTAACACCTAGCAGCAGGGACTGTCTCTGGCTCTTTTCTAGGCTTTTGGGACCCTACTCATACTAGGTCACTTTGCCTAGCCTTAATACAGAGCGAGGTGCTTATAGTCTTACTGACACTCAATATGCCATGTTGTTTATGCTCAGGGGGACCTAGGAGGCAAGGAGGAAGGGGGAACTGTGACCTGGATGTAAAGTAAATAAATTGATTTTTAAAAAAAGCTCAGGGTGTGGGATTAGACTGTTGGAGACATTCATTTAAATCTACATAATCATTAGTTCAGGATTCTGATTTGCTTCCTAAAGAAATTGTTCCTGGAGATGAAATCTTGACATTTTAGTGAAACTACAGTCTTACCAGTTTTATTCAAATGATTTTGTTGCTCAGTTCATGTGAAAGCCAGATTGGTAAGTGAGTAAATGAGTCCATTTCTCAGCTGGCGTTTTTGTAATGCATTTACAGTCTGACATAGAAAGGTCATGTTGTTATTTAGGGCTTCTGGTTAAAATGGCCGTGGAAGCGCACAGGTCTTGGGTGGACTTTCTGTATTGTCCAGTTGGCAGTGGGGGCGCTCACACTGACCATCACTTGTGGTCTTTCATCTCAGTCTTGTGTTGGTAGAACTGTAATGACTTCCTGAAAGGTCTCTTGATTCACTGCAGCCTGCAGGTGACAGTGTGAAGGTTAATGAGCCTCAGTCCATGGACATGGAGGCAAGGATGGCTACAGTGGTCATCTTGGGTTTTGTCCCAGCCACTCTCAGAGTTCACTCTCTACATGTTACAGTGATCTTACTGTGACTGTTTCAAGTATTCCTCTTCGTTACTGTATTGGTGAGGAAGAAGTGCAACACCTGCACTCAGGAGGCAGAGGCCGGAGGATCTCTCTGAGTTCAAGGCCAGCCTGGTCTACATAGCCAAGTTCCGAGACAGCCGGGACTACATAGAAAGACCCTTTCTCAAAAAGAGAAAAATCCAAATGAGTTTTATCAGTAATTTGCTTTTAGTATTTTTGAGAACATATAAGTGTGGAGAGTTTCTGCTTTGTTTCTAGGCAGTGTTACATATATCCAGACTTGTCAGTTTGATGAGTGCACGTTAATGTAGCTAATAATATCTAATCTAGTTTATAATTTCTACAGCAGCCTACTGATGTGCATTCAGATGTTTTTTTCTGAGTGAAATGGTGATAGGTGTTTAGATGCTTAAACACTTAGCATACTTTCACAGTAATCTTTTGGTGAAATTAAGCCCAGAAGTAGTCGTTATAACAAGGTTAACCTTCAGTTATTATCTACAGGTTTTCCTAGCCACAGCACCTTGTGCACTGTTAGGTTGTACTAATGGCATGGGTTTCTAGCTTCAGGAAGCTTTGTGTGTGAAGTATGCTTTCATGTTGCAAATTTCAAAGGTGCTGAGTCTTATGTGTAAAATAGTGTTAGAGTGCTAGCAAATGCTAGTGAGGAGCACAGGTGATGGAGGACTGTCTGGTCACTTGATCAAAAGTCTGAAAAGAGTGAGGCTGTTGATTCTCGGGGAGATTATCTCAGGTAAGAGAACAAACAGATAGATGGCCTGTGCGGTTATGTGTTTGGATCTCACTCACTTTGTGTCTAGAGCAAGGAGAATAAATGAGAGGAGGTCTGAAAAGTAACAGCCAGATGGGAAGAGCTCTGGTAGTACATCAGGGTAGAACAGAATAGAACACATTAAAAATGCCCTACGACACGAAGGTGGAGGCAGGTTCAGCGGATGCTGCTGTGGTCGGGAGAGTTTGATGAACCGGGACAGTAATGGGGGAGGTGGGAAGTGATGGGACACTTGGGTGTGCCCTAAGGAGCGATCGGGATTTGACAGTACAGTACACGGAATGTGTTGTGGAGAGGAAATCGCGAATGGCTCTGCAGACCTTGGCAAACAGCTGAAAGGGTGTGATTGCAGTTCCCTGGAGAAGGTTTGAGGTGTCCATGAGAAGTAGGAGAAGGCATTTTTAATGACAGCCAGATACCTGGCTGAAGATGAGCTGGAGATTGGTTTGTAAATGGCAACGTGGGGGCGGAGGGGGTGATGAGACACCAGACTTGAAGCATCCCAGCACGGAAGCTCAAAGGTGAGTAAAGAAAACCAGAGAGCTTGGGCTGGAAAGATGGCTCAGAAGTTAGAGCACTGGCTGCTCTTAAGAGGTCCTGAGTTCAATTCCCAGCTCTCACATGGCTCACAACCATCTCTGATACCATCTTCTGGCACGCCTGCATGTAGACAAAACTCAAACATAAGTCTTTAAAACAAACAACAACAACAAAAAAAGAACAAGCATGGTTCCTGAAGTGTGGGTGGGGTCAAGTGAGCGCACTTAACACTCAGCAGTATGGAAGGCCTTAGTTTGGGCGGGGGTTTTTTTAATAGCTGTAGAAAAAAGGATACCTCCCGCGGTGGATTCTAAGAGACCTTGGCTTTGCATTTTCTCAAGGACAGATTGGCAAATGAAGTCAGATTTTCTGGAACTAAATTTAACAATTTAGAAGCTTGTGAAAAGCAAGTTGAAGTATCCTGGGATAACTTTTAACACCATCCTCAAGAGATTTACAATATTTTTTAACTAGATAAAGTTATTTGAACTCATGAAGGCAGGCAGAAAGTAAAGATTACAAGGGCAGAACAATCTCTTCTTTCAGATCCGTGGTAAAGGGATTACTCTTGTGAATCAGTAACTTCACAGAACTGAGTCCAGAAACATCTGAACATGAAACTAGTGTACTTCAATGAATAAAATGGATTATTTGACAAGTTTAGAGCAAAGAAGTTGGGTTCATAACTTCATACTCCACCAGAATTCCAGATAACTCAAAGATTTGAAGATAATGTACTAAACTTTTTTTTTTTTTTTTTTTTTTTTCTTCTCGAGACAGGGTTTCTCTGTGTAGTTTTGGTTCCTGTCCTGGATCTCACTCTGTAGACCAGGCTGGCCTTAACTCACAGAGATCCGCCTGGCTCTTCCTGCTGGGATTAAAGGCTTGCACCACCATCCGACTTGTACTAAACTTTTTAAGTGATTTAAGAAATATTTTATTGTCATAGTTTTGCCTGTGTGTAACTACACCTTGTTTGGGAAGTGCCCTCTAAGGCTAGAAGACAGCATCAGGCCCCCTGAAATGGGAGTTATGGGTGGCTGTGAACCACCAGGTGGGTGCTGGGAACTGAACCCCTGATCCTCTGCAAGAACAGCCAGTATTGTTAACCACTGAGCCATCTCAACCCAATATGTTTGTTTGTTTGTTTGTTTAAAATATAATCATGATGTAATGGCATCTGAGACAACCCTCCCTAAATAGTTGATTTTCGGTTCTAGGGCAGGCAGAGGTGGTGCACGCTTTTAATCCCAGCACTCAGAAGGCAGAGGCAGGTGGATCTCTGTGAGTTTGAGGCCAGCCTGGGCTACAGAGTGAGTTCCAGGACAGCCAGGGCTACACAGATAAACCCTGTCTCAGAAATGAAACAAATTACAGTTCTCACTCAGTGTCAATGCTATGTATGTAACAGAGTTGAGGAAATAAAGACAAATGGGTCTGCAGATGTTGAATTCAGATGCAGTGCCCATCATCAACCTTACCCTCTTTCCAACTGTACTCTTTTATCCCTGGTAACTCCCCTTTCTTTCCCTCACATATCTCTTGTGTTGTGTTACCCACCCCACCTTCCTTAAAGCCTCTTTTCCCACACTACCCTGCTAACTACTCCATACTTGACATCAGAAGCTGGGATCCACACAGAAAAAGGATGGAGTTGAGCCTGGATTACCTCACTGTTTATTAAAGAGTTTTCAGCTATGTATCTTGGGATGATTGTCGGGTTTATTTTCCTTACTGACTGATGGGGAATTATTGCTTGGATAATTAATATGCAAGTAGGAGGGTACTGAGTATCTTCACATTCTCTAAGTGATACAAATAAGTAAAACCTTGGCATGCATTGTTAAAGGCATCTTGGGCCGAGCTGAAGCATCCGGTGCTGATTGGCACCACTGCAGTGGAAGAGGGTCTGCCTTTACTCAGGAGGGCTGAACACTTGGACCACCAAAGGCGACACACTAACCTGCTGGAAAACGTCATTTCTCTAGAATGCCTACACAAAAAAAGCTGCATATATATATATATGACCTAAGACAAGGCAGGAATTGGAAAATATGGGGCAGTGTCAGTACATAAATTCAACTTCAAAGATAACTCTGAATAACCATGCATATTTAATACCATGCACTTGCACAGTAAGCTTAAAAAACATTGATGCTTTATAATAAAAACAGACCTACAAGCGGGCAAGTTTATGAAATAAAGTGTTAAAATTAGTCAACCCTGCCAGGCAGAGATGATTCATACCTTTAATCCAAGAAGAGGCAGAGGCAGAGGCAGACGGATCTCCAGAGTTCTGGTCTACAGCATTAGTCAACTAAATGCAAGTGGGAGTTAAAGAGCATAAAACTGTCTAGTTTATTGTTTGTCTACATTTGTTTCCATCCATGGCAAACAAAAATATTTAGCACTTGGTTATAGACCCACTCTGAAAAGGAAACAGTTGGATTACTAAGTAACTTCTTCCTTTTTAATGTATGTGCACTCAAGTATCCAAGGAAGGTCAGAAGAGTGTCATATCGTGGAGCTAGAGTGAAGGCAGTTGTGCACTGTCAAGTGTGGGTGCTGGGAACTGAACTCGGGTCCTCAGCAAGAGCAGTCACCAAACTCAACTGCTGAGTCATCATCTCTCCAGCTCCCAAGCAGTTCCATTGGTGGGTTTTTTAAATGACCTCTATTTGTTTTTGAGACAAGATTTCTCTGTGTAACAACCCTGGCTGTCCTGGAACTCACTTTGTAGACCAGGCTGGCCTCCAACTCACAGATCTGCCTGCCTCTGCCTCTCCTGTCCTGGGATTAAAAGGCAATCGCCTCCATGGCCCAGGTACATTATATTTTAAAGTGACAGCCTTTTAAATGTGTTTCTTTATGGAAGTTCTTAAGTTTTAATGCCCTTTGAGACAGGTCCTCACTTTGTAGCCCTGGCTGATCTGTGTAGACCAGACTGGCCTTAAATTCACAGGGTTCTGCCTGCCTCCGCCTCCTGAGTGTTGGGGTGACAGGGTTGCACCTTTATAAGTGGCATTAATACTCCCCACACACACTACATATATGGGTATTTTGCCTACATCTATGTGTACCATACCATTTGTGTACTTGGTACCTACCTGTACTTGGGCCAGAAGAGGGCATCAGATCCCTTGGGCCTGGAGTTAGATGGTTGTGAGCTGTCATGTGGGTGCTGGAAATGGCATCTAGGTCCTCTGGAATAGCAACCAATACTGTCTCTCCAGCCACCATCACCCTCCACACACACATCAATATCATTCGTGATATGGGAACTTTGAAGGTGTTTAAGTTCTATTACAGGCAAGGAAAGCACCTGGTGTAAGATTTCTGGCTGAAATCCAACAAGCGATGGCCCCCAGATTGTGTATGTGTCTAACGGTCTCAGGTGCTGCCTTGCTGTTAGTTGTGGAGTTGACTGAGAGGATCTAACAAAGAAGTCACACACAGTGCCCCTCAAGAGAGAAGCATGGATGGTGCTCTGGATGACTCCCCGTATGTCATAAAATAGTTGCTGAACGAGAGGGAAGACAGGGTGCAGCAAGTGCTTTTTGCATAAGAGCTTGCTTAGGGGCTGGAGAGATGGCTCAGAGGTTAAGAGCACTGGCTGCTCTTCCAGAGGACCCAGGTTCAATTCCCAGCACCCACATGGCAGCTCACAACTGTCTGTAACTCCAGTTACAGGGGATCTGACAGCTTCACACCACAGCATGTAAGAATATAATAATAATAATCTGGAGGGGTGGAGAGATGGCTCAGTGGTTAAGAGCACTAGCTGCTCTTCCAGAGGTCTGGAGTTCAGTTCCCAGCAACCACATGGTGGCTCACAACCACCTATAATGAGGTCTGGCGCCCTCTTCTGGCCTGCATAGATACATGCAGGCAGAACACTATATACATAATAAATCTTTATTTTAAAATCTGGTAAACAGGAGATAGTGACTTGAAATTTTCTAATGTGCTGCAAGTCCAGATATAATTTTAAGAGCAATGTGATGTCACATTAATAGATTATTTACTACTTTTTTTTTGCTAAAATAAGATGCAATTTTATTTGCCTTGTGGTTAATTCCCACAGGTGTAATTATAGCTTAGCATTACAGTGTGTGTGTGTTATGTACTAGTCCCTGGGTTCAACTTCCAGCCCATGGAAGTTTTATAGCTCTGTATTGACACTGAGTTATTTCCTGGCACTCCATCTTGTCTGTTTCCACCACCACCAGAATCAGCTACTTCTCCAAGGACCCTGAGTTTTGGTTCATTCATTTGTCTTTCAGCTCAACAATTTTAGTAGACTTTATTTATAGGAGAAAACAAGAGCTGGACAGTGGTGACACAGGCCTTTAAACCAGCACTTGGGAGGCAGAAGCAGGCAGATCTCTGGGTTCTAGGCCAGCCTGGTCTACAGAGTGAGTTTCAGGACAGCCAGGGCTGCACAGAGAAATCCTGTCTCGAAAAAACAAAAAGGAAGGAAGAGAGAGAACGGCAGGCAAGCTGTAAATCTTAGCAGCTGTCAGGAAAGGGAAATGAAAAGAAAGTCACAGTGGAGGCTGACAAGGGTGAAAAGGCCCAGCTGTAAGGGAAAACATTCGTAGCCTCTGGCCAGTACCTAAAAAGGGGGAGAAGAAATGAAGAGTTGCTTTACTTCATGAGCAGGCTGGTGGCATGGCAGAATGTCACAGTGCTTCCTGATGGAAGTGTCTGCACTGAGAGAGCGTCTCCCACTTTTTCTTTTTTAGGAAATTGGCATTTAGGGAGCGTTGAGTGTGTTCACCGTTACTGCCATGATTGTTTCTCAGTGAGTGTGAATGTCTACATTTGGCTCTGAGTTACTATATTAAACATAAGCTTCAGGGTGATGTCTTCAACTATGATCCCTTCTTGTAGCTGGACGTTTTCCTGTGTCCCACCTGGTACCACAGCCACTCAGACCCAAGTAACACACAGCGGTTTATATTACTTACAAACTATATAGTCCGATGGCTCAGGCTTCTCGCTAGCTAGCTCTTATAACTTAAATTAACCCATTTCCATTTATCTATGTTTTGCCACATGTTCTGTGGCTTACCAGTCTGCTGGCATGTTGTTCTTGGGTCTCTTCTCTGCCTCTCCTTTCTTCTTTCTCTATCTCTCTTGGATCTTTCTGCCTGGCTCCATCCTGCCCTGCCATCAGCCAGTGCAGCTTTATTTATTAGCCAATTGGAGTAACACATTCATAGCGTGCAAAAAGACATCCCACAGCACCTTCTCATCCCCACTCCCGAATACTGATGGCATTTCTCTGCAAATAATAAACTGGCTCATTATCACCAATGTGTTGTATTATTTATGCCACCCTAACAAGAATCTAGTTTTAGACTTGGCTACTATGATGAGCAAACTTTTCAACTAAATTACTCTTGTTTTCAGACAGTACTTTCTGGACTGAGCCTCCTGGTCTCCAGCTGGAGCACCATCTCCCAAGGACCCTTAGGCCTCTCAGCTGCTTTTCTCAACACGGTAGCTTATGATATGTACTTGGAATATATAAACTCATTTGAGTCTGCATTTCATACGTGGATCCCACCTCTCTTGGTTTCCTGATTATAAAAACCTACAGAGCCAGCCGGTGGTAACACATGCCTTTTATCCCAGCACTTGGCAGGCAGAGGCAGGCAGACCTCTTGAGTTTGAGGCCAGCCTGGTCTACAGAGTGAGTTTCAGTACAGCCAGGGTTACACAGAGAAAGCCTGTCTCGAAAAAACCAAAAGAACCTATACAGTAAAGGTTCTGATTTGACTAATTTTAACTATGCCAAAGCCTTCCAAAATAGTTAGTTCCATTACCCAAAATATCCCCCCATAAAAGCATTCTCCCTTCATCCATTGATACCACGGGCTGTTTTCTATCCCTACAGATTTGCCTTTGCTAATGTATAACCAGAATCATATAATAAATAGCCTTTTAAGTCTGGCTTTCCCTTAACAAAAAGCACTTAAGATTTTTCCATGCTATTCTTGGAATCAATGGCTCATTCCTTTACTGCTAAGTAATGTTCCAGTGTGTGAATATATTTCGCCATGAGAAAGGACATCTTGGTGGTTTTGGCAACACGGATCAAGCGTCAGTCAACGTTTTTGTGTGGCTATGAGTTCATTTTGATAAATATTAGTGTAAATATTGTCCTTTAAATATTTTTTTTAATTTATGGACAAGTAGATAAGACTTCCTGGACCGTCTGAGAGTAAGTTGGAAGTGCCTCTTCACCAGTGAGCACCTCAGTGTGTATGTCCCGACACTGCCGCTTGTGTAGACAGAAAAATAAAACCAAGATCTGATTGAGTATGTCACTCAGAACTGAAGCAGGAGGATTCCAAGCTCTAAGCCGTCTGGGGCTATATATACAGTAAGTAATCTCAAAAATTAAAAAAGATCAAATTTACAATATCTTCAGGGTTTACTACGTATCCTAATATCACAGCAAAAGGAAGCCCCCTGGCCACTCACTTGGGTGGCTCTTTCTACTTGCTTTCATTTGGAAAGGCTCCTTGGTCTTTCACGGCATTGGCATTTTTTTAAAAAAGATTTATTTATTTATTTATTATATATACAGCATGTATGACTACAGGCCAGAAGGGGGCACCAGATCTCATTGCAGAGGGTTGTGAGCCACCACGTGGTTGCTGGGAATTGAACTCAGGACCTCTAGGAAGAGCAGTCAGTGCTCTTAACCTCTGAGCCATCTCTCCAGCCTCAGCACTGGCATTTTTAAAGAGATAAACTCATTACTCTATATGACGTAGTGCCATTGCAGTTCATTCTTTTCCTTACTGGGTCCAAAAGTGTGCATTGGGCGTAGAAAGCATTCTATGAGGAGAACCAGGTGAGAGGACCTGTTAGTAACACCAGCTTTATGCTGCTGACCACGTTTCTCAGATTTGGAATTAATAAGTGTCTTTTAGAGTGTCCAGATGGCCTGCTTCTTGTCATGTTTCCAGGAGTTTGGGGCTTTTTTTTTTTTTTTTCCTTCTCATTATTGGTGTGTGGATTACCAAAGTGTGCTTTGGTACATACGTTTTTTAGTTGATCACAAAAAGGGGAAAAAGGGAAAACTTAAGATGTATGTTGATAACAAAGCAAGGAACAGTCGTGAGCAGCTGCTATAGTCTTGGGGAAGCGGGTTTTTGTTTTTGAGACAGGATCTCTATAGCCCTACCCCGTCTGACTAGCCTCCTCCTCCTCCAAGGGATCTACCTGCTTCTGCTTCCAGCTTTCATTAGTGTGTGCCACCATCCCCAGCCTTGTTTGCTCTGGCAAGGGAGGACCTCCCAGATGTTAGATCCAAATGGCTTCAACAGATCATGTGAGATCTGGGGCTGCCCACCTCCCTGGGCTTGTTGCTAAATGAGCATGGGAGGCCCCTTATTTGACCTGTACGATCACGCCCATTTGGGTCCTTTTACTCCTGATCACCTTAGACAAACACTTGCCCCCCAGAACCCTAGCTGTTCCCTAGCCCAGGCACCTGTGGGCTATTCCATTCTAGCCAGTGAATGGCCACCCTAAACCAAACAGTGTATCCCCCAGTTGGAGCTTAGGTGGAGCATTCAATAACCTCAATCGGCTATCAGTTTCCTCAGAAATGTCTTGGCAGCCCTTCGGTGGTCCTTCTCGGTTAAACCATCTTTTCAAGATAATGAGCTCTCAAGAAAGCCGCTGGTCATGGGAGAGGAGTGACCTCCTGAAACAGAAGGGGAAGTGACTTCTGAAGAAAACAAGTTAAGGCACAAACTCGGACTCCCTTTTGCATTTCCTTCTCTGAATTACACTGAAATCACAGATTTTCTATATATAACAGTACAGGAAAACCAGAAAGAGTACTTCCAGCAAACAAACGCAGGACAGTTTTCAAAAAAAGTACAAAACATGAGAAGTGATAGAAGATTCTAGCAGAGCAGAACTTAAACCATGAAACAGAACAGGATAGTTGGCGAAGTAGCTGAAGCTAGCTGAAGCCAGTCCCGTAAGAACCTGGGGCTGCAGGAACCAGCTCCCATATTGGGCACAGAAAAGTAGTTGCTACAGCAGATCTGACTGGGGAGGAAGAGAAGCCAGGTTCTTTCTATCCATGTCAGACCTGACCAAGGGGAAGGAGGGAGGCAGGGAGGGAGGCCAGGCTCTTCCTATCATCCATGTCAGATCTGACCCTGACCGGGGGTGGGGGGGGTGGGGGGGGTGGGAGGGTGGGGGGGGTGGGGGGGTAGGGAGAGAGGGAAGGAGGGAGGGAGGGAGGCCAGGCTCTTCCCACCCATGCCATTCAGTGATACTGTATGGCTCCGAGGGGAGAGTTTACCTTGCACGGAATTTAGGAAATGCTGCAAACCAGGATGAACCCTCACCTCCAAGCTGGTCGTTAAACATTTACCAAACACCACAGCTCCCGAGCAAGCTATGATTGGAGGACAAGGACAATGTCCTGGACGGTCAAGGAGGACAAGTCACCTACGGCCTGTCCCTCCCCTAGCCAAAACTCCGTAGTCACTACTGGGTAAGCAGTTCCCATTTGAAGTGAGGATTTCCTGCACCTACAAACAGGGACAGGAAGTAAGGAATCACCATGCTGGGGGGAAACGAGAGCTTGACTAAGTACCGAATTCAGGAGCAGCGCAGGGCCACCCTCACATATCAAAAGTTGATGGGACTGAGGTGGACTTTGCACGAACCATAGCTAAGACCCTGAGGACCACAGAGACGCTGGCACATCCGTGGTACTGCAGCACCGTTCACAACAGCCATGTTGTGGGGCTTAGGCTTGATGCCCATCAGCCGCGGATGGATACAGAAAATGTGCTATACTTACACAATGGAGTTTTATGTAGCCACAAAGAAGAATTGAAACTATGCAGTCTGAGAAATGAGTGGAGAACACGTTAAGTGACTCAGATAAACATGTTTTCTTATGAAGTCTATTTAAATCTAGACTTAAGGACATGCATGTATATGTATGTATCCCCACAGAAGAAGGAGCCAGATCTCATTACAGATGGTTGTGAGCCACCCTGTGGTTGCCGGGAATTGAACTCAGGACCTCTGGAAGAACAGCCTGTGTGGTTAACCTCTGAGCCATCTCTCCAGCCCATGTATATGTATACACATGTATATGATATGAAAGTGTACGGGGCCTATGGAGGACAAAAGGACAGCGGAACGAAGAGGAGAGAAGGACAGACGGTGCCCATTTTCTTATGTGCAGAAGTTATACAGATGCATCCCTATGATGCGGAAGCAGAAGGGGAACCATTGGGCAGGGAGGAGAGGCACCAGCAAGATGGGGGAGGATTGAGAGAGCAGGGTGGAGGGGTAAACGTGAGCAACACGTAATGCTGTTCTAGTGATCACGGAACCCCTGATTTGCACCCTAACTAAACCTTTTTTTTTTTTTTTTAAAGCACAAAGCTATCCAAATATTAACAAGACAAAGAAAAGTTAGGTCGTTTCTGCCTCTCAGAAACTAAAAGCAACAAGAATGAGAAGCCAGAATGCCAACTCCACACCTCTAAAATGAAAAGACCTAAGTGGAAGGAGGTCTGCCGACTGGTCTCAGACACTGTGACCTAAGCTTAGCTCTGGACTGAGAAGCCGGCAGAGCTCAGGACTCCGAAGCCCAGTGCGGAGCCAGAAACGAAAAATCAATAGTCCCAGCCCTGCGTGGGCCACCTTATGTAGACCAAGGTAGCCTCAAACCTTAAATGAAGGTAAATTCTTATTTGTTTTCTGGGGATCTGTGAGAGTGGGGAGGGTTGGACTCCATTCAGCAGAAATTCTCCTCCTAACCGCACATCTCCGTGTGAATCATCTCCGTTAGACTGTCTGATTCTCAGCAGCTTCCGAGGTTAACCAAATGTGTCACAGTACAGTCTTCCTCCTCTCTCTTCCAACAGCATGCTACTTCCTGGAAAATCAGAATTAATCTGCGTTATTTCTTGCTTAAGTCGACTCCCTCAGCTTCTGGGCAGCTCCAAACAACCTCGACCTCTGACACCTCATACCGCTAGTGCGAGAATGGGACTATTGGTCTCGTTTGTTTGTTTAAGACAGGGTCTTTCTATGCAGCCCTGGATGTCCTGGAACTCACTCTGTAGACTAGCTTGACCTCGACCTCACAGAGATCCACCTGCCTCTGCCTCCTGAGTGCTGGGATTAAAGGCATGTGCCACCACATCTGATTTATTGATTAACTTTTTAAAAATTAATCTCTAGGCCTTAGGTGGTGACACAGACCTTGAATCCTAGCACTCAGGAGGTAGAAGCAGGTTCTGTGAGTTTGAGGCTACCCTGGTCTACATAGCAACTTCTAGGCTAGCCAGAGCTATTGAGTGAGACCTGTCTCCCCAAAAAATAAATAAATAAATAAATAAATAAATAAATAAATAAATAAATAATAAAATAAAATAAAATAAACTACTAGTCTCCATAAAATTCAACTCCATTAAATGAGCACAAAACATGGAGGATTATAATCATGGAGACCAGTCAAGTATGTCAGCACGTGCTGGTAATCTCAGCACTCAAGAAGCTGAGACTATTGAATTGTGAGTTCAAGACCAGCCTGGGGTACAAACAAGACCCTGTTTGATGAAAGGGGAGTGGATAAAACACGAAGTCATATTTCTCTTTCTCTTTCTTTCTTTCTTTCTTTCTTCCGTTCTTTCGTTCTTTCGTTCTTTGTTATTGTTTTTCAAGACAGGGTTTCTCTGTGTAGCCTTGGCTGTTCTGAAACTCCCTCTGTAGCCCAGGCTGGCCTCAAACTCATAGAGATCGGCCTGCCTCTGCTTCCCAAGTGCTGGGATTAAAGGTGTGCACCACCACTGCCTGGCTTCAAATTTTTCTTCATATTGATGAAACATGAGGTATCAGAGCCCATGGAAAACTGGAAAGAAAACATGAATTTACCAGTGTTAACCAGTGGGAAGTCACAGAAAGCAGTGTATACATTGTACACAGCATAACCCAGGTCCATAGGCCGTAACTTTAAAACATGAAAAACTGTACAACTTTAAAATGATTGGAAATAGTTATTATGAAAGATAAGTTCAGGGGCTGGAGAGATGGCTCAGTGGGTAAGCACTGGCTGCTCTTCCAGAGGACCTGGGTTCAATTCCCAGCACCCACATAACAGCTCACAACTGTCTCTAACTCCAAGATCTGACACCTTCACACAGACACATATGCAGGCAAAAATAACAATGCAAATTAAAAAAATAAAGATAAGTTCATGAATGCATGATTGGTATCTTCCAATATAAGCAGTTTAGAATACTTAAGATACTGACTTGTTGTGGGATGGTACTGGTGCATGCCTTTACCCAGCACTGAGGAGGCAGAGGCAGGCAGATCTCTGTGAGTTCAAGGCCAGCCTGGTCTACAGAGCTAGCTCTAGAACAGCAAAGGTTACACAAAGAAACCTTGTCTCAGAAAAGAAAAGATATTCACTTGTTAATTTAAAATAAATATAAAATTCAGAAGAACAGTCCAGAAATAAAGGCATTGGCTTTATTTCAACATTGACAAACATCTCCTTACCGGAAACAAAGGTCCATGCTTCCAAAAGCTGAAGAAATGACTGTGTCCCTGAAGGTCTATGTGGACAGAAGACATCTTACTTGGAATTCCTGCCTTAGCCCTTTAACTTAGGGAGACACAGGCTTCTGTCATCTTAGTACCACTTTTGGGGTGTACCAGGATGGTTCAGTCTACCTCAGCTTGTACAGTGTCACACAACAAAGCATGTGAAACATCCTTAAAAACGTAGATTTTAATAAATGTTATTTGACTCTTCAGAAAATAGACCAGGAGCTGTAGAGATGACTCGGTAGTTAAGAGCACTTGTTTTTTTTTTTTTTTTTAACTGAGGATCGAACCCAGGGCCTTGTGCTTGCTAGGTGAGCACTCTACCACTGAGTTAAATCCCTAACCTGCACTTGTTGTTCTTGCAGAGGACCCAGGTTCGGTTCCCAGCACCCAAACGGTGACTCACAACCATCTTTAATTGCAGCACCAGGAGATCTGACACCCTGTCCTGACCCTGTTTGGCACTGGGCACACATGCATGCATGTAGGCAAAACATTTGCATATAAATATTTCAAATTTTCTTTAAAGAAAAATAGATAAATCTTTTAGGCAGGAAGGTTTATAAGTTAAAAAACAAGTCAGGCTGGAATTTAAGGATTTGGCTTTTTAATTATGTATTTTTGTAAGTCTCTGTGTGAGTATGGACACAAGAGAAAAATGCCTGCAAAGGTGTCAGGTCCCTTGGAGCTTGAAGTACAATGATTGTGAGCTGCTGGACTCAGGTACTAGGACCCTAACTTGGGTCTTCTGAAAGACCATTATGTGTCCTTAACCACTAAGTCATCTATCCTAGGCTGGAGTTTAGCAGAAGTCACATGTATTTACTGCTTGGAATAGTAGACTACTACTAAAATCAAAGATAAAGTATTAAATAATACTTTTTTACACAATTGACAACAGCCAAATTGTCATTGAAGTAAAAAAAAAATCAAAATGAAAAAAAAACTTTTTGTTTGTTTTTAGTGCTCAGAACTGAACCCAGGGTCTTGTACATGCCTGGCAAGCTCTACCACTGAGCTACACCCCCAGCCTAGGAGAACATTTCATTTTAGTTTACTTTCTTCATATATCATATACTCATTACCTCACTAGTGATACTTGCATTTTCCATATCAAGCATCCAAACCAGACTCATATGTTTGGTTACAGCACTAACCTTTAACCCCAGGGCTACCACCATTTTTTTTTAACATCCGGGTAAAATTTCCCCTTTAAATGTTAAAGCTCATCTGTTTCTAACTTTGTACTGCATTGACACGAAGCAAAACTTAGAAGACACAAGAGTCAATCTCCTTTTTTAGACTGTGTAGCTCACTGTGAGACTGGGTCTCACTGTGTAGCTCTGGCTGCTGTGGAACTCGCTGTGTAGGCCAGGCTGGTTTTGAACTTACAGAGAACCATCCATCTGCTTCTACCTCTTGAGCGCTGAGATTAAAGGCCTGTCACACCCCACCTGATAAAGAATTCAAAATGTCTTAATTATGTGTATATGTGGAATCCAGAAGAGTGCATCAGATCTGGAGCTGGATTTATAAGGTGCTATGAGCCATTTGCTGTGTGTGCTGGGAACCGTACTCTGGAAGAGCAGCACACACTCTTAACCACTGAGCCATCTCCCAGCCCCTCACCCTCAAGCTCCTTCTTCTTTTTTTTTTTTTTTTTTAGACTTTGTTTCTTTCTCTGTGTAGTCCTGACTGTCCAAGAACTCACTCTGTAACCAGGCCAGCCTCTAACTCACAGAGATCTGCCTGCCTCTGTCTCCCTAGTGCTAGGATTAAAGGTGTGCACCACCACGCTGGGCCTGCCATGTTTTCTCTACTTAAGATGTGATGCATCTTGAATCTAGTGGTGTGCTGGGGATGTCCAACGCCCTGCCATCATGTATCCCTATAACTCATTTTTCACATCACAGCAAGATGGACCTGCTAAGCATCCGGTCATGACATTGCTTTACTGAAAACCCTCTGATGACCAAGGCTCTTAGAGTCCTATCAGAAGAGTTCTTCCAGGCCCTCGGTCCTCTAGCCCTGGCCTGATTCTCTGACTCGTTTGCTCTAACTTACACTTGTTCCTCTGCTGGGCCGGTTCTTACAGACCCCTGAGACTCTTTCCTTCTCTCTCTTCCTACATGTCTACTCGATGCACTCTCTGAAATAGCCCCCTTGTTCCCTGTTCTTAACAGTGTTAACTGCTGATTACAATGCAGGTACTATTCTCAGAGTTTTACATGTTTTGATTCATTATAGCAACTCTTTGAAGTAGGTACTATTATCCCTACTTTACAGCTGAGCAGCTTGAGTCAGACAATGGTTAAGCAATCCTCCTAAGGCCAGAGAGCTGGTAAATGGCAGCCTGGATAGTAACCATTAGAACCATTCCTATACGGCCCCTCATTTGTTCTTTGAAAAACAAAACAAAACAAAAACTTATTATTGCAGTGAAGGGGACTAAACTCAGGTCCTCACATATACTAGGCATGTGCTCTACCACTGACCCCATTACAAAGCCCCCACCCCCACCCCAACACCCTTTTGGAGACAGGTCTTGCTAAGGAGCCCAGGCTGACCTTAAATGTGTAATCTTTCTACCTCAGCCTCCTTAGTACTGGGATTAGAAGTGTGAACAACATGGGGGCAGTGGTGGCACACGCCTCTAATCCCAGCACTAGGGAGGCAGAGGCAAGTGGATCTCTGTGAGTTCGGGGTCAGCCTGCTCTGCAGAGTTCGTTCCAGGACAGCCAGGGCTACACAGAGAAACCCTGTCTTAAAAAACAAAATAAAACAAAACAACAACAACAACAAAGAAAAGAAGGAAGGAAGGAAGGAAGGAAGGAAGGAAGGAAGGAAGGAAGGAAGGGAAAGAAAAACATTCCTGGCCTACATTACTTTTTATTTGAAAATTATATATTTATCATAGATGTATAGTGTGGAAAGACTAACATGCATTATCTCACATACTTATTTTCATGTGTGTAGTAAGAACAATTAAAATCTATCCCTGGGCTTGGGAGTTGTAGCACACTTGCTTAACATGAGCTAGGCTCTGAGTTAGATCCTCAGCACTGAAACCGAAAGGTTCAGTGATTTTGAAAAGTACAATATATTGTTATCAACAATATCCACCCTGTATGGACTATTTCAATACAACACTATACTGCTGTTTCAACATTTGCTTATGTTTTAACATTGTACTTACCTATCAGCCATCTACTCACAGACATTATACTACGTATTCTCTTGTCTAGTCCTTCTGGCTGTAAGAACTCAGGACAGGATTCATCTGTTCTCTTCACACACCTAAGATAGGCCAACACCCAACATCGACGTAAGAAATGTTTGTGGAATGAATGGGTAGCTAGAGCGGCAAGTTATTGTCCAGACCAAATATGGAAGCCAGGCACAGAGTGAAAAGTTCTAGTTGTTGCCTTTTTGTTTTGTTTTTTTAATTATTTTTATTTTATGTGCACTGGTGTTTTGCCTGCAGGTGTGTCTGTGTGAGAGCGTCAGATGCCCTGGAACTGGAGTTACCGAGGGTTGGGAGCTGTCATGGGGGTGCTGGGGATTGAACTCGGGTCCTCTGGAAGAGCAGCCAGCGCGCTTAACCACTCCGCCCTGAGAGGTTGCATTTTTGTTGTTGTTGTTGTTTTTGAGACAGGGTTTCTCTGTAGCTTTGGAGCCTATCCTGGAATTTGCTTCGTAGATCCACCTGGCTCTGCCTCCTGAGTGCTGGGATTAAAGGCATGCGCCACCACCACCACCACCGGGCTCATGTTGCATTTTTTTTTTTTAAAGATTTATTTATTATGTATATAGTGAGTGTTCAGCCTGCTGGTCAGAAGAGGGCACCAGATCTCTCATTGTAGATGGTTGTGAGCCACCATGTGGTTGCTGGGAATTGAACTCAGGACCTCTGGAAGAACAGCCAGTGCTCTTAACCTCTGAGCCATCTCTCCAGCCCTCATGTTGCATTTTGAAGGAGAGAAGAAACAAGAACACCTGCTTCCCCAACAACAGACACACAGGAACACTGGTCAAATACACATACCTGCAAGGAGAGAGCAAAAAAGATGCCATAAACAAAGATACGGCTCTTGTCTCCGCTCTAGACTACTCCACCGAAAGGCTGCATCCGTCAGTCGTGTGCAGAGCAAAGAAACAGAGGGGACATTACAGCAAGGTTTCAGTGACACTCTTTCCTTGGAAGGCATATTTGAAGACAACTTTGAATAAGGGAAGAAATGGTTTTAGCTGGCATGTGGGAGGTAGGAAAAAAAAAAAAAAAACAACCCTATATTTATGGGCCTAAATGGGGAAGAAAAAAAAAAAGTTGGTGACAGTGTATATTTTTGAAACACAGCAAAGAAAAAAAGTATATAAAGGCAGATGTCACCTAATAGGATTTTAAACTAGGACCCAAAATGTCAATGTCATTTCTTTACTCTGTGTGTGTGTGTGTGTGTGTGTGTGTGTACATGCTAGATAGATGCTCTTGACACTAAGTAACCCCAGCCTTACTTCCTGCATCTGAATCTAGTCTGGTTGACTTTGAGTGCCTGCCCCCGCCAAAGGGTTATGTAGACAATGTGGTGGTTGTCGTTAAGGGTTTGGATGGACAGCGGTAGGCACGTCTAAGGCTGACCTGATTTTCTGCTTCCTCCTACCTATAAAAAAGCCTTTTCTTTTTCCTTCCTCAGCACTTTGAACCCCTCGCCCCCACCTCCCAGCCTTGCACACGTTAAGCATATGCTTAACCATGGAGCTGCATCTTCTACCCAGAGGGACCCGTTTTTAATACAACATCCTCAACCCAGAGGGACCAGTTTTTAATACAATAGCCAGATGTCCTGTTTAGGGTGCGTCAGCCCTATATTTTTATTTTATTAGACTTTGAGTTTTTGAACAATTACACTTTAGAGCTGACAGTAAGGAGACAAAAAAAAAACCAAAAAAAACAAAAAAAAAACAAAAAAAACCCTTTTTAAACAGGATGTTGTAAATAAATGTCTTTAAAATTTTTATGGGATCTTTATTAGCATTTATATCCACATCATATCAAAATCATATCATACCTAGATTTAGGGAGAAGGAAGCCAAAGAAAAGATCTATTTATGGAGATAATGTAAAAACTGTTGAACACAGACCCCACCGGTTTAAAGCATATATATACATTATTATATATATTATTATATGTATATATATTGAAAACCAGAAATTAAAATCCTGGCCACATGTTTGACTTTCTCCTTAACACTCCCTCTTTGAGCAGATCTTGGCGCTCAAGGCCTCACTTGCCTCAGTAACACTTTGCCTATGCCTCTTCGTGGGTTCCTGTTGAGGAAGTGGGGGGGCAGGGCAGAGGTCAACCTTGGGTGTCCTTCCTTGGGCCACGCCCAAACTATAGCATTACAAACTGTAGCATCATACATGGCTCTTTTGTGGTGGGTTCTGGGGATCAAATTAAGGCCCTGGCCCTGTGTTCCGCCAGCAAGCATTCACTGACTAAGCCACCTTCCCAGCCCGCTGCGGTCCTTCTTCAGGTGGCTACATTTACCATAGCTCCCCTCCCCCATTTAGTGGTTTTGAGACCTAAGACAACTTTTTTTGTTGTTTTGTTTTGTTCCCCTGAGCTGAGGACCGAACCCAGGGCCTTGCGCTTGCTAGGCAAGCGCTCTACCACTGAGCTAAATCCCCAACCCCAAATTTCCTGGACCATATTTCCTCAGTACAGGAAACATCTAAAGTGACATGCCCATATGAATTCTTGTGTCTCCCAAGGAAGGAAATACATGTGAAGATACCTCCAGAGAGGTGCATACATTTACAGACAGTAGTCTAGTGGTGTTTACCTCGAGGAAATCATTAAAAGACAAATAAGCAATTTTCATACTGAGGCTCAAGTTGTAGGCCAAAGGTCTTCTTCTCTTGTGGGTAGAACTTTGGGTTATAATACTGAGGAAAATGGGTCTGTGGAGATAAAGGCAGAGAAACTCCAGGAGAGGGAGGGAGGAAGAGAGAGAGAGCATAAGCTCATGTGCCTGCATATACACCAGTTTTCTCCCTAAACTGCCTCCTAAATCAAAAGGCCAGATAGAAATAAATGAAGGAAAACAGGACATCTATACCACCACTTCTGTGGCGTTAGGATCATTGAAGAAGTGAGCCTGGAAAGAATCTAAGAGAAGGGCTCCTAAGTGCCGTCTTCTGGGCACAACAACCCAGTCAAAACCTCACAGCAGCTGTGGTTGTCTGCAATGGGCCCACGCAAGACCAGGCCCACCAGCAGTCCATCATGCAGCACTCGGGAGGCAGAGGCAGGCGAATCTCTGTGAGTTCGAGGCCAGTTACTTTAAACAGAGAGAACAGGAATTGCTCTTTACTTTGGATATTGTCATTATACTAAAATAAAATTAAGCATTTAGCAATTATTAGTCTAAACCTTTTCTTTCATTTTTCTATTTTATTCTTATCTTTGTACCTTTTTGTGACTATTTTTGTGTATTTGTAATTTTAATGTACTTACCATGCCATCTTCTGCCTTTCCGCCTACCATTCATGACAAACACTTAGGAATGTCTTTACGCTCTTATTGCCTTTGCTACTCTAATTTCGCTCTTAGTTTTGAAAGTTCTGTTGGGTTCTCGGTGGCCACTAGTGGTGTAAACCCCTGAACCTGTCTGGTGTTCAATGCTTCTTCCACAGACAGCAAGGTAAGGGAGCCCTTGGGGAAAATACATCTCCTTCTCCAGGAAGGGATGAGGCCATCTCTAATGGCTGCCAGTCCCAAGCGCCAGGAAGAGAGAAGTGTGCCTGGCTGCGTGATCAGAACAGAGGCGGCTGTGCAGGGGGTGGCGTTCAGTTCTCTTCTGCTATTGGAGCAGCTTGTTTCTACCTCTCAGGCCTCGGGGTGCAGCCCGCCTGGTTACCATCTGCTAAATCTTTGCTTTTTCTGTTTTGCATAAAGCCTTTGCCTTCAATATGCTTGTTCTTGAATAGGGAGAGAGAGTGGGGGGAGGAGGGGGAGTGGGAGGGGGAAAGGAATGGGGACGGGGAGAAGGAGAGGGAGAGGAGAGAGCTCTTTTCCCTCTCCTTATTGTTGACTGTGAGTTCCGGGAAAGACTCCTGCACCTGCCACAGGATGCTGCCTCTTGAGGGGAATAGCAGGGAATGGATGCGCGTGGGCTTTTCCTGTGCCACTCTCATCTGAGGAATTAGTGAACTGTATTTATAAATTAAAACATCGGGGCCGGGTGGTGGTGGTGCTCGCCTATAATCCCAGCACTCAGGAGGCAGAGGCAGGCGGATCTCTGTGAATTCGAGGCCAGCCTGGTCTACAGAGCTAGTCCAGGACAGACTCCAAAGCTACAGAGAAACCTTGTCTTGAAAAACAAAACAACAACAACAAAAAAACCCAAAAAACACACACAAAAAAATTACATTGAAAACAAATGGGGAAATGTTGCTTTACTTTATGGCCACTCCTCTGAAATGAAACTAGTTCTCAACATGGTTAGGAGGAAATAGACCTTGCAACTAAATGTTGACTAATGTGCTTTGAGCTGTAAGCCGGATGGGAAGGTCATATGCTTACCACAGAATGCAAAAGTGGACGTGGTCTATTGCCTAATGGATAGGCCTTTGAACTTGGACTTAAGCCATATTTTATAAACCCAAGTATCTGGACTGATTTTATGTAAAATTTTCCTTCTCTGGTTTGCTACCACTCATTAAGTTATGAGTTAACAGCCCAGGAATGCTTTGGGCTATAATATCTATGCTTGGGTAAGAATTTAATGGGGAACAACAGCCTCTCCCCAGAAATCAGCATGTTTATGACAGGTGTAATGAAAAATCTTAAGTGGAAGGTAAAATCTGATGAGGATGCCTCAAAATGGAGGCTCAAAAGTCAAGCCCCTTCCCCAAAGGAGACCTCCTGATAAAGCATATCTTGAACACTTTTTAAATTTTTTTTTTTTTTTTTCCAAGACAGGGTTTCTCTGTGTAGCTTTGTGCCTTTCCTGGATCTCGCTCTGTAGACCAGGCTGGCCTCGAACTCACAAAGATCCACCTGCCTCTGCCTCCCGAGTGCTGGGATTAAAGGCGTGAGCCACCAACGCCCGGCTCACTTTTTAAAATTTTATCTTAGTTTTACTAAAACTGATACTCTATAAGAAGGATGACCAAGCCCATTAGAATTTGAAAATATTTAAACTAAGGTGAAAAAGTTCAACCAGGCAGAACTTCATATTTCTATAAGCTCTATAGGATTAGCATCAATTAAAGAGCAAGTGTAAAAGAATGGAGTTGCCACATAGCCAAGGACTCAGCCACCTCGACATGTTTATGGGAGCCTTAATGATTCATTTAGTCACCAAACATTAACTGAGTAACTGTCAGGTGACTGGTATTAGGTGGCAGGAAGAGTTGTATATTGTTGTTGGACCTGCTGGTTTTTAATAATTTCCAAGTCTATTTGGGCTAAAAAAAAAAGGCTAAGTGTGTAGATCGATAATACTTTAAGGCATGCGAGTGAGCTACCCACTCAGGGCCGTAACTTTGCTGGAGTATCTGTGCATCCCTCAGAATGTCACTGAAAGGACAGAAGGTGACTGATACCACCCACATTCTTCTTATATTATGCCATCTTTACTGAAATTCAGCCACCTTAATGACTGTTTATCAAGTTCTCCAACTTAAATACCAGGTAATTACAAAACAATGAACCTTACGAACTTGAAACACACAGAGGAGTATTTAATTTACCTTCACGCAGACATCCTTGATATTGATGAGACCAGCATTAAGAACAAAATGGTGGCCTGGGTAGCAGCCACAGCTATTGTGAGCGCTCAGCTAAATAGTTGTAACCACAAATTAGAACCTCAAGAGGAGGCAAATCTGTGCTTGACACTACTGGGAAACAACACTTTTTGTTGTGCAAGAACCCACCGCATTCAAGCTGAGAGGAAGGGTTTGGCAAGTTACCCTCCCTTCTGAAAGCTCTACAGCGGCCCACCTCTGCCGGAACTCCAAAGCTGCCTGCTGCAGATGCGGGTAGCCATTCCATACCTCCCACCAATTTTCATCGCGTTTGCAGGTTACCTTTTAGTTTGAGGACAGAGGGGAAAAGACACAGTTTTGTTGGGACCTGAATAGTGTTGGTCATGGGAGATTTATGGTTGGGGGTCGGTGTTTACCTTTAGATCACCATTAACAGAGTCTCCTATGTAGGTTTTTCTTTTGATAGTGTGTGTGTGTGTGTGTGTGTGTGTGTGTGTGTGTGTGTGTGTGTTTCTCTTTGTGTCTCTGTCTCTCTCTGTCTCTGTCTCTCTCTCTCTCACACACACACACACACACACACACACACACACACACACACACACACAGAGTCATTTAACGCCCAGAACTCAGGAGCCCTTCTTGCATCTAAGGAGGTAGTACCAAGTGATATTAGGGACTGGATGTCAACCTCTTTTGCAGGGTGCACTTTTTTACCCCTTTTGGCAGGATTTTCTTACATCTTCAGCATCAAGGATAATCCAACCAGACCGACGGCTTACAGAACTAAACCAAATATTTATTTTATTTTTATTTATTTTTAAATATATACATTTATTTTTTTTTTATTTTACATACCAACCCCAGTTTCCCCTCCCTCCCTCCCTCCCTAAATATTTATTTTAAAGAAACAGAAGAATTAACATATATTAAAAAAAAGGCAGAGATGGCCCAGTGGTGAGGAACATGACTGCTCTTGCAGAGGACTCTGATCAATTCCATCACCCACATGGTGGCTCACAACTGTCTGTATCTTCAGTTCCAGGGGATCCCACAACCTCTTCTGGCCTCACTGGCTACCAGGCACAAACACGGAGTACACACATCACAAGCAGACAAAACACTCATACACATAAATCTTCTAAAGTAGCATATGAAACCAGCATTTCCCACCATCCAACCACAAACATGGCCAATCTCGTTTCATCTGTACTGTATGTAGTCTTTTCCCTCAGTGTTATGAAATACTTTAGAGTAGATCATAGATTTCTTATCATAACATGAATATTTATGGAGGATATCCATTATCTAGTTATCTTTTTACATTTCATCCATATGAAAGACAATGCAAGGTTTTTACTTTCAGGGAGGAAAATAATTTCCCATGAAGAAAGTGTTATCTTGTTCACGTTTGAAAACAAGATCTTAGGGGGCGCGGTGTGCAGACTGTAGTTAAAACTACACTAAATTATGTGTGGAGCGTGGCTTCAGACTTGTAGATTTTTGACCTGGCTTAATGAACTTGAGACCTCTAAAGTTTTTGCTTTTGGAAAGTAAGGCATTCAAAAGGGATTTAGATTCTCCATTAGGCCGAGGCATGTTAAAACTTGTGTCTTTTCCCTGAGTGTACAAGTCGGTAAGATTACCGGGGGCTTTGTGAACAAGCCTGGAACAGGGGTCGCGGTTCGGGTCACGCCTGCTCTCGGCAGGCGGTCCAGGCTGGCTGGCTCCCTTGTGACCTGCAGCAGCAGTGCCTGAGTCTTGCAGGCGACACTGGGCGTTTCCTCCCTTTCCGGCCTTGGACAGTTTTGTTTTGGATCTTACTTCCCAGTCAAGGAAGGGCTCCCTGTTGACCAAAGGTTTCCCAGTCTCCTCGGGGTGGCCAGCGGCCAAGTTTCCCTACTCCCAGCCTGCCAAGCCCTGGGTCTCGTTGGAGATCCTCGAAGGCCCGGACGCAGGACTCACGAGGAGCAGCGAGTGGGCGGGGCCTCCTTCGCTCCGCCCCCCGGTCCCTCCACCCAACCCCCCGGGCCTGTGGGTCGCTCCGGCTCCCGCCAGCCTGGGCGACTCGCAGAGACTTTAAGTTCCGCACATTCCCAGCGAATGCTCGGACCCTGCCGGGCCGCGCGCACGCGCACTCGGGACGCGGTGCCTGGGAGCTCGGCCCGCGGTGGCGGCGGCGGCGGCGGCCGCTAGGTGGCGCATGCGCCCTGGAGGGCGGCGGGCGGTCTCTGGGAAGAAGGCGGCGGCGGCGGCGGCGGCGGCGGCGAGAGGCGGGGGCGCCGTGGAGGCCGGTCCGTGTTTACACAGCGGCGGGCGGGTGCGGACGCGGAACCCGGCGCGGCGGCACGATGGTCATGGCGCATTTCGTGGAGAATTTCTGGGTGAGCGGAGGGTGTTGGGGAAACGCCGCGGGCTTCGGCTTCTCCCCGCGCGGCCTTTGCGTGCGCGGCGGGCGGCGGCTCTGGAAGCGGCCGAGCGAGAGAGTCCGCGGCCCGGGGACTGCCCGGCCGACTTCCCGCGGGGCCGAGGCTCTCCGGTCACCCGGTCCTCCGGGCTGGCAGCTGCGCAGGGCGCCGGGGCTGGCAGCGCGGGCCCGGGAGCCGCGCCGGGGACTCCGAGGGCCCGCGGCGCCGGGCGGGGACAAAGCGCCGACGGGGCGTGCGCGGCGTCGGGCGCGGGAGTCGGGCGCCCTGCGGGTCTGCTTCCCGCGGCGCAGGCCCGGAGCCCCGCGCAGAGTCCGTGCGCGGGCGGGTGGGCGATCGGGCGGGCGATCGGGCGGGCCGGGCACTTCCTCCCGGCCGCTCCGCTCGGCTCGTGGGGCTGCGCCCAGGACTTTGCCTCCGGGCCTGCTCACAAAGCCCGTGGAAGTTGGATTTCAGGGACCTTCCTCATTCTCCGCACACTCCTCTGGTCTGCCTGCGGAGTGCTGGCGTGCAGTTACTGTTTGCCCGAGAATGGCAAGTACAGGAAAGGGACGTGTTTACTTAGGTATCTTGGCCGGACTCGGTTTTTATGGTCCGACAATCGCACGTACCGCAGTTTCTGTTTGGTAAGGTGTCGAAGTGTTGAAAGGCGGCAGCTTCCAGTCACGCCAGCCACGGCTATCTCAGATTCTTAATTCTGTCCCAAGCATGGGCTTGCTCAGTAATACAATCACTTCACAGTTACTTGTTTCGAATGATAACTCGTTTCCCACAAACATCTGTACGCCGTGGTGGTTTTTTTTAAAAGAGCGGTTTTTAGTGAGGTTCCTTTTCCATGTATACAGTGCATGCATTTAGAGTGCATATGGTGAAGAGTTCCTCATTGTTTTGTGCAGACATCACCACAGTCAATTTTAGAACAATTTCATAACCTCAGGAAGAATCCTGTACGCGTTAGCAGACACTCCCAGTTTGCCCCTGGCCTCAGCCCCTGATCTTTCTGCTTCTACAGATCTGTCTTTTCTGGACCCAGCATATAATGGAGCACTTATGACAGCATTATTTCACTTACTATAATGTTTTCAAAGGTAATCCATGAGATAGTACATGTTAGTATTTCATTCTTTTTTATGGCCAAATAATATTCCATTCCACATTTTTTTTTCTTTCTTTTTTTGGTTTTTCGAGACAGGGTTTCTCTGTGTAGCTTTGCGCCTTTCCTGGATCTTGCTCTGTAGACGAGGCTGGCCTCAAACTCAAGAAGATCCGCCTGCCTCTGCCTCCCAAGTGCTGGGATTTAAAGGCGTGCGCCACCACCGTCCGCTCCACATTTTCTTTATCCATTCATTGGTAATGGATGTTTGGTACCCATCATAACCATTCTTTGTTTATTATGAGTAACACAGCTGTGAACACTTTTGTACACGTCTGTCAGAGCCCGCGTTGTCATTTCTTTTGGGAGTGGAATTTACTGGGTCATATGATTAGCTGTGTTTGCCAAAGGGCCAAGAAGTAGATGGTAACTGTATTACTAGTTCAGTCAACTGCTAGACTGTTGGTCAGAGAGGTTGCCGCGGTGCTCAAATGCACAGCAGTGACTCGAGTATATGCTCACCAACTTATCTTTTGTGATATAGTATGATGATGGTGGACATTAAGTGTCATCTTGTGTTTTTGATTGGTGTTTTTCTGTGGCTAATGATGTTGAACTTTTTTTCTTGTTTTTACTGCCCATTTTAAGTATTTTTCTTTGGATAACTGTGTAGATCCATTGCCATTTTAAAAATTGAGTTATCTGTATTGCCTTTTTAAAATTATTGAATTCTTTTTATCTTCTGGATTCCTCCACCCCCACGCTCCCCACGCTCATGGACTGGCACACTTCACTTGCCCACTTTTTAAAGACAGTTTCCTGGTTTTCTGATCCTCCTGCCTCTGCCCACCAAATGCTGGGAATATAGATGTCTGCCATTTCTATCAGCCCTGGGTGCACATTTCTTTTTTTGTTTTTGTTTTTTGAGATGCGGCCTATTTACATAGCCCTGGCTGTTCTGGAATTCACTATGGAGACCAGGTTGGTCTTGAACTCAGATCGCCTGCCTCTGCTTCCCAGGCTGTGGGGATTAAAGGCTTGACTACCATTCCCGACCCTTAGATGCACCTACTTACCTTCTTTTTACCCTTCCTCCCTTTCTTTATTTTTTAACGCAGTGTACAAGCTTTATTTAACAAAAGCAACAGGTAAAGTAAAACAGACATCCAAAAAAAAAACCAAAAAACCAAAAAACCAAAAAACCTACAAGAAAATTTATCTTCAACAACTTCACCTCCTTGCAGTTGCATTGAACTCTGTTTCTGTGAAAACCACAGCTCATGCACAGGTATGGATGAAAGACCTGCATTTTTCAAGTATTCACTGAATGCTACCTTATATGCACATGTACATTAAAATTGAAAAAGATTAGGTGAGCCCCAGGTGTACTTTTTGTTCTGTTTTGTTAGAAGAGGTCCTCTAAAGAAGAATATGTGGTTCTGGCTCATGAGTCATGTAATGAACCCATTCTACATTCTATTGGACACCCAGGCTCCACTCCTCTTCAGATGAGTTTTTGGTACTTGAGTGGAGAGTTCTCTGGGTAGCATTGACCGCCAGGACCCGTAGTAGTGCTTGTCAAAGTACTTGCCTGGGTAGTAGAGCTGCTTGTGGAGGAGAAAACCAGGTACAAGGAGCTCCACCACCACCTAAGGCCATGTAAACACTCACAAGTAGGTGCTGTGGAAATCCCTTTTCCATTCTGAAGGCTGTCTTTTAATTTTCTTGATAACATCAGTCCAGATTTTAATTTTGATGAAATCTTGGTGAAGTCCACTTTTATGTCACCTCGGCTTTTGTTATCCTAAGAGGCTTTTGGGTAACCTAACTTACTCCTGTTTTCTTATAAGGTTTCATAGTTTAAGCTCCTTATTTCCTTCAGTGATCCATTTGAACTTAATCCTATGTGTTCAAAGAAAGGGTCCAGCTTCCTTCTTGGCAAGTGTGTGTTTATTTATTCCAGCATCCTTTTTTCTTTTTTTAAAGTCTTCTTTCCTCATTGGGTTTTGGTGGCATCTTTTTCAGATATCACTTTACCATGAATGAGTTTATTTTTGGATTCTCAGTTTTATTCTACTGTCTACTTTATGCCAGCTGCTACTATACTGTTTCATACAGCTTTGTGTAAGGAGTCAGGAAGCAGGAAATAAGCGAGTCCTACAAATTTTTTTCTTTTTTAAAAGAAGGTTTTGGTCATTGTGGGGGTTCCTTCCATATCCATGGGAATTTTAGGATTACTCCATACACTTTAGTGGAAACTTAAAACACTGTTACAAAGATTGGGATTGCTGTTCTTAGGCCAGGTGAGACCGCCTCGGTGGTTAAGACCTGTCTCCAGTCTTGATTCCCAAGACAGACTCCGCAGCTGCCCCCTGTTTGCCTTGGCAGATAGGCATCCCCTACACCCCCAGGGAGGCAAATGTAATTAGAAAAGAATAGCTTTCCTTTTGTTGTTGTTGTTTTTGTTTTGTTTTTCATGACAGGTTTTTTTCTGTGTTCGCCCTATCTGTCCTGGAACTCACTCTGTAGACCAGGCTGGCCTCGAACTCACAGAGATCCACCTGCTTCTGCCTTCCAAGTTCTGGGATTAAAATCCCACCACTGTCTGGCTAAGAAAAGCTTTTTTTAAAGAATGATTGTGGACTGGAGAGGTGGATCAGCAGTTAAGAACACTGACTGCTCTTCCAGAGGACCTGGGTTCAATTCCCAGCAATCACATGGCATCTCACCACTGTCTGTAACTCCAGTTTCCTCACACAGACATACATGCAGGCAAAACACCAGTGCACATAAAATAAAAATAACTAAATATTTAAAGAACATGCTAATATTTTTAAGTTTATTAACAATTCAAATTGTCTCCTCCTGTTTCAGAGTTTTCTGTCAGTTGGACATTAGCACGTCTTGGTTTGCCTGTTTTAGAGGATGCCTCTCTGGACATTTTGTACAGTTTTCATGCCTCTTGTTTGATAGAGTAACATGAATAATTTGAACACCTGAAATCTA
The DNA here is from genome assembly GCF_903995425.1 of Onychomys torridus. Classification (NCBI taxonomy): domain Eukaryota; kingdom Metazoa; phylum Chordata; class Mammalia; order Rodentia; family Cricetidae; genus Onychomys; species Onychomys torridus. The sequence continues at coordinate 22,540,148 of NC_050457.1, read as the reverse complement.
ACTTATGTTTCAGTCTCTGTCTTCATTTCCATTATTAGGAACAGATAGTAAAGTAGACTAAAAATAGGTTGCCTTTATTTCCCAGTGTGGAATTGGGGCTGAAAGTTCTAAATTAGAGCAGTAAAGGCTCCCAGAAGAGGTAGGAGGACCTAGGAAAGCCTAGGAGTTACCTAAGCAGCTAGCTGGAAGGGTCTCAGTACTCTGGGTTAAACATCTTGCAGTTTACATAGTTCAGGGTCATTTGTGAAGTAGTTTCTTAAAGTAGAGAATTTAATATTTATTCCCTCCAGTGTTTAGAGTGGTAAGAAAATAAAACTTATCAAAGTTCAAAACATTGTATGCACACGCACACACGTAAAATCAAGTAAAAAAAAAACTGGTCAACATGAGGTAATGGAAAACTTTGAAGTTTAAGTTTCTAACCAAACAACTTATGAATGGTATTCTCTCTACATCTATAAAGACAGACCTTTTATTGTGGCATTTTGTTAGAGGAAAGCTTGACTCATTGAAACACGTTTCAAGCTCTTTTGAAAGCAACACATCCTCCCTTTTTCTTTATAGTTTTTTCCTAACTGAAACTGCTAAATTAAAAATTCCTTAATACTGTACTTTAAAGAAAAAAACATGCTCGAGACTTCCTACATAACAGATGTTTTGTTGCTGATAAGTCTTGCCATAAAGCATAGTGCTAGTTGATAATCAAGCTGAAAATATTTCTCCTGTTAAAGGTAATGCACATCATTACTCTTAATATGTAAAAACAAAGGTTAGCATTTTAGCAGATTACATAACTTGGAAAGGGTGCTGTCCAGTGTTTTACTGTCTCGTAGGCTGCATTTTGCTCCGGAAGAGTTAAGTACTAGTTTATAATACGGAGATTATCTATAAAAACACTGTTTTTATAATCATTAAAATGACTGTTTTTTGTATAAACCTAGATTATTCATCAGTAAAAACATTAAAGGAAGTTATTCCACAAATAATAATTACAGGCAAATAAGCATGACAGACTTGTATTTAATATATTACAAATATCATTTTACACAGTAAACCTAGTCTCTGTAACATGCCACATATTCCTTAGTGTATGTGACTTTATAATAAACAATACATATAATGTTTTGAGTTAGGAAACTTTCTCCTGAGAGTGTCTCATTCAACAGCAAAAATTGAGAAATAAGTGGCGTTAGGTATTCTGACCCTGAAGTGTTCCTTTACTCTGACTGTCTCATTGGCATCATCAGACTTTAGTCTGAAATTAAACTGAGCACTTGGTTATCCAATCTGATTTGTAGTTAATGTGGATAAATATGGGAGGATTAAAATGCTTCTAGTCCATTAATAGGACTTTGGAGTATAAACCTTTATTATATTTTTGTTTGATTATCAAATTTAAATCTAGTATTGCAGATGAGAGATTAATACATTTTGGGTTTTTTTAAATTCCAGTTAAAAATTTAAAAATATGTAACTTGAAAAAAGTTTGATATGGGTTGGAGAGATGGCTCAATGGTTAAGAGCAGTGGCTGCTCTTCCTTCCAGAGGACCCAGGTTCAATTCCCAGCACCCAAATGACAGCTCATAACTGCCTGTGGCTCCAGTTTTAGGGGATCCAACACCTACCTTCACACAGACATACATGCAGGCAAGACACAAATGTGTATGGAATGAAAATAAATAAATAATTAAAAAAAAAGAAAAGTTTGATATGACTATGGAAGCCTAAAATAGAAGCTTGTCTTCTTATTACTTCAAAGTTATAAATATTGTAAATTTGGTATTCTTGCTTAGAATATGATCCCATCAAATGATGTACTAAAATTAAATACTATACATATGTGGACATATATGTAGAAATAAGTAGTTGTTTGTTTGTTTTTTTTTCTTTTTAAACTCTTTAGGGGCCTGCAACCTAGTCCCCAAATAAATACATGAAGACTTATTCTTATGAATGCCTGTCCTTGGCTTGTTTCTAGCCAGCTTTTCTAACTTAAATTATTCTGTTTCACTTTTAACTACATTTGCCTCTGGTCTGTTTACCTTTTTTTATTCTTTTATCTTTCCTTCTTACTCCATGGCTGGCTGTATGGCTGGGTGACTGGCCCCTGGTATCCTCCTCTCCTTCTCTCGCTTCTTTCTCTCCTCTTTAGATTTTTCCTCCTGTTTATTCTCTTTGCCCACCAGTCCCACCTGTATCTTCTGCCTAGCTATTGGCTGTTAAGCTTTTTATTAGACCAATCAGGTATTTTGGGCAGGCAAAGTAACACAGCTTCACAGAGTTACACAAATGCAATATAAAAGAATGCAACACATCTTTGCATCAATGAACAAATATTCCACAGCATAAATGATGATGTAATACATCATTTTTCCAAATATTATTATTATTATTTATTTACATGTACATGTATGTATGTCTGTATATGTGTGTGTATCTGAGGTTAGGGCCATCCCCTGGAGCTGGAGTTACAAGCATTTGTAAGCTCCCTGATGTGGGTGCTGGGAATTGAACTCAGGTCCTCTGTAAGAACAATACATGTTCTCGCCGGGTGGTGGTGGTGCATGCCTTTAATCCCAGCACTCAGGAGGCAGAGGCAGGCGGATCTTTGTGAGTTCAAGGGCAGCCTGGGCTACCAAGTGAGTTCCAGGAAAGGCGCAAAGCTACACACAGAAACCCTCGAAAAACCAAAAAAAAACCAAAAAAAAAAAAAATACATGTTCTCAACAAGTGAGCCGTCTCTCCAGCCCCAAATGTAACAAATCTTAAACTAATATTCCATAACAGAAATGTTTATTGTGTACTAACAAACTTGCAAATTATTTTATGTCTGTTGATACGTAAAAGGTACAAAAAAAAGGACTAAAATATAAAATCTCCCTTTTTCTCCAGCCATTATGTTCCCCCTAAACACAGTTGCTTATTTCTTTTTATCATTCCAAAGAACCTGTACACATACAGGCATATGCATGGCATGTGTTAGTGTATGACTGTTTAAGTAGTTAGCCATACCCAAGTTGTTGTCACTGCAACAAACAGAATATGCAGCTACAGAGTCAATTGACTTAGTTCAATTACGCTTGATTAGTAGACATTCTAAAATTATAGTTTTTTTTTTTTGTTGTTGTTGTTGTTTTGAGACAGGGTTTCTCTGTAGCTTTGGAGCCTGTCCTGGACTAGCTCTGTAGATCAGGCTGGCCTCAAACTTACAGAGATCCACCTGCCTCTGCCTCCCGAGTGCTGGGATTACAGGCATGCGCTACCACCACCCGACTGAATTATAGTATTTTTAAGAAAGACTTTTATGTTTTGCATTGTCTGTGTACTATGTTTATGCAGTGCCCACAGAGGTCAGAAGAAGATGTCAGGTAATCACTATGTGGGATTGGAATTCGAACCCAGGTCCTCTGTAAGAACAGCCAGTGCTCTTAACTGCTGATCTCTCTCTTCAGTATTTTGTTTTTGAGATAGGATCTCAGGCTCACTTTAAAATAAGACAAAACAAATGAAAGAAAACAAACCTGACTCAGTGGCCCAGACTGTACACAAATTTGTGATCCCCCTCAGCCCCTGAGTGATAGGATTATAGGCATGTGACACTCTGACTTTTTAAAAATTAAATTTTACACTGCACTGAATTTTATTGTGAGGTGCTTAGAATTTTGAAAAGAGTATTTTATTTTGTATTTTTGCTTATCTCAGGAGAAATTGGAAGTGAAGAATTGATGTGATTTAGTCTGCTTATTTTTGATTCAGAGGGAGGGCTTTCAGAACACAGCACTAGGAAGGACACAGTTTTAATTTGTGACTTAATTTCTGGTCTGTAGTCTCACTGTGCAACCCTGGCTGGTCTGGAACATACAGATCCATCTGGAGTGCAGGATTAAAAGCCTGTGCCCAGTCTAAAAACTTTTTAATTAGGAACTTCAAAGTTACTCTGCTTGTTTACTCTGTTTTAGACTAGAAGAAGCCTGAACATTTTCAGTGACTTGACTTTATAGTGTATCTTTTTAGTTAAATTTCAGTATAATTGATAATGCCAATCTATATGTATACTAAAGTCTTATTTTCACTAAACTGAATATGGAGTAATGCATGTCAAACTATTAACTGCAGTCTTGGGAACTGTGTTTTCCCTTAAAGGCTTGTATGATTCTAAGAATATCTTTTTAGGGTCTGTCAAATGCCACACAAGCACTCTGCCAGTAAGCCACATCCCCAACTTGATTTAAATACCTGCTTGGATTGGTATTTTTTTGTTTTTGTTTTTATGTTTTGTTTTGTTTTTGAGACAGGGTCTTGCTTTGTAGCTCTTTTTCTGGCCTGGAAGTCATCCAGATCCCCCAGCCTTCCAGAATGCTGGTATTAAAGGCATTGCTCTCCCAGCCCTTAGATTGGGCTTTAATAAACTGATTTCTCCCAGGACATGATCAGTAAACAATGACTGAGAGTACTACCTCTGTGCAATGCTTTGAGATCGGCAGATAGAGATCCTATCTTTAATCTGAGGATAACGCTTGTCTGGCATGCACAGTGAAAAATCTTAACTTCATCATAATATCTTTCTCAGACCAGGAATGGTAAGCTGCTCAGTTAAGTATGACAGTTTCTGCCAAGGATTGATTGATTGATTGATTGATTGATTCATCTATTTGTCTGTCTATCTATCTATCCATCCATCCATCCATCCATCTATCATCTATCTATCTATCTATCTATCTGTCATCTATCTAGACACAGGGTCTCATTTTATATAGCCCTGGCTGTCCTGGAACTTGTTATATAGGCCAAACTGGCCTCAATTGAGTATGAAGGGTAAGTTGAAGTTGAATTCTAGCTATAGGAGAACTTGAGAACTATGGAGAGAAAATACATTAAAAAATTTTTACTTGTTCTTTAAAAACAATTTTTTGAAGTATACATTTTTGCCTGTATGTCTGCCTTTATTATTATTATTGTTTTTAATTTTTATTTTTTCCTAGTAGAAGTATGTCTGCTTTTTGAGACAGGGTCTCATGTAGCCTAGGTTGACCTTCAACTCAGGATGTCTATAATTCAGGATGACCTAGAACTTCTGATTCCCCTGCCTCCACCTTCTGAGTGCTAGGATTTATAGGCATTTGCCATCATGCCCAGTTTATGTGATGTTGGGGATTGAACCTAAGGCTGGTGCATGCTAGACAAGCACTTTACCAGCTGAACTGCGTCTCCAGCTCCCTAGGGTGAGTTTTGTTAAGTAATCTCTAAAGTGACAGTTCTTACAGAGCTCCTGAGTAGTACTCAGAAGGCCCTCTAGTTGACTGACCAGTTCCATACAACCCTCCCAAATAAATAGTAGAAACGTAAGTAAAAGAAGTGCACTTCAGAGGTTTTGGTAATGTAGGTGTGTGACTGTGCTGGTTAGTTGTCATTGTCAACTCTGTGCAGCCTGGAGTCACCTGGGAAGAGGGGGTCTCAGTTGAGGAAGTACCCCGTCAGATGGTTTGATTGACGATTAATGTAGGAGGGCCCAGCTCATTGTGGAGGGCACCATCTTAGGTAGGTGCTTCTGGGCTGTATAAGAGAGCTAGCTGATGTGCCTGGTGGTGGTGCACGTCTTTAATCCCAGCACTCGGGAGGCAGAGACAGATGGATCTCTGTGTGTTTGAGGCCAGCCTGGTCTACAGAGCGAGTTCCAGGACAGCCAGGGTGGTTGTACAGAGAAACCCAACCAACCAATAAACAAATAATAATAAATAGCTAGAGAGTTAACTGATCATGAGCAAAGAGCCAGCCAGTAAGCAGTGTTTCTCTATGGTTCTGCTTCAGTTCCTACCCTGACTTCAGCTTCAGTGTACTGTGACCTGAAATAAACCTTTCTCCTTAAGTCACTTTTGGTCATGGTGTGTATCGTTAGCAACAGAAAGCAAGCTAGAGCAGCAGCCATCCTCGGATAGTTTCAGAACATTTCCGTCATCTCAAAATTTATACATTTTCATTCACCTTGCCTCTAAGCATGTTTGCCTCTGTTTCTGTGTTAGCCATCCTACTCTAGGCTTTGCTATAAATGAAGGCCTGATAATAAGTGTGTGGTCTTTTGTGATCAGCCTCTTCCACCTACCGGGATATTTTCCTTTCTTCTTCTTCTTCTTCTTCTTCTTCTTCTTCTTCTTCTTCTTCTTCTTCTTCTTCTTCTTCTTCTTCTTCTTCTCCTCCTCCTCCTCCTCCTCCTTTCTCCTTCTCCTCCTCCTCCTTCTTTTTTCTTTTTTTTTTTTTTTTTTTTTTTGAGACAAGGTCTCTACAGGGTCCTGGCTGTCTTGGAACTTGCTGTTGTAGACCAGACTGGCCTGGACATCCACCTGCCTCTGCCTCTGGAGTGCTGGAATTAAAGGTGTGTGTCATCATGTCCAGCTGTTACCATAATATTTTCAAAGTTCACCAATGCTGTAGAATATGACACTGTTTCTTTCCTTTTTATGGTCCAGTCATCATCTATCATATGGATATATTGCATTTAAGTGTATTTCTTAGACAGACATTTGGATTGCTTCTACCTTTTAGCTATTTTGAATATTGCTGCTATAAATGTACATGAAAGATTTCTTTGTGGACATAAGCATGTACTTAACTCATAAGTGTGAGTCACATTAAATAAGCCTGCTGAAAATGAGCTTACCAATGATGAGTGAATACCTACTTTTAAAATTTAGCCACTTGGATATGGATTTATTTGTGGGGACGAAAATGGATTGCTCTGAAAATTGGTTGGTTCTCCAAAATTGATGGTGAAATCTATGTGTGTACTATCTCTTACCAGGCCAATACAGTGACTTTGTTTGTTGAGACCGGGTTTCTTTTGGTTTTTTGAGACAGGGTTTCTGTGTAACCCTGGTTGTCCTAGAACTCTTCTGTAGACCAGGCTGGCCCCAAGCTCAGGTATCTGCCTGCCTCTGCCTCCCTAGTGCTGAGAGATTAAAGGCCTGTGCCACCATGACCAGCTATGCAGTAACTTTTTGATAGAGTAAAAATAAGACTTGTGTTCTTTGTTAGACATCTCAACTTTGAAGATTCTTTTGAAAAGCATGCTTGCATATATATGTATCCTGTACATGTAGACCCATTTGAACTATTTAAAAATTTGTTTAGTTTCTAACGATGTGAAAGTTCATGATCAAAAAATACTGTATTAATAGGTTTGTGAAATTAAAAAGTTATATTAAACTGATAGCTAGAGTTGTCTGGAGCAATACTTTTTTTTTTTTTTTTTAAGACAGGGTCTCACTGTGTAGCTCTGGCTGGCCTGAAATTCAGTATATAGGCCAGGCTGTTCTCAAACTTGCAGAGATGCACCTGTCTCTGCCTCCCAGTGTGAGGACTAAAGGTGTGTGCCACCATATCTAACAGCACTACATTTTTTGACATGAGTAAGTAAATCAGTGGATTTCCAAGTATGATGAAATAGCAAATGCAAGGTTTTGTTCTTAGTACTTTTAAGATCCTTATGGCATTAGTGTCTGCCCTAAGGGAAGAAATAGAACTGATCTGAAGGCAGTATTGCTCTGCTACAGAGAAACTAGTAATCGAACCTCATTGTTCCATCGGGACTTCCTAAGTCAGATATCTGTCTCTCCCAAATAAGTAGCTTGCTCTTCAGGAGCGTGTGTGTTGTGTAAGGTGCATTTAGGTGAGTGTGTAGGTATATAGTATATAGCCTGTGTGCCTGTGCATTCAGAGGTGGGCTGGAGGGGTGGGGGCTAGGGAGGCTCCTTTGGTGTCTTGCTCTCCTCCTGTCTTGATATGGGGCATCTTGCTGAACCAGAAACTTACCATTTTGGCTAGGCTGGCCAGCAGCTCTGGGATTCATTGTTCTTTGTCCCCCAGTGCTGGGGTTATGCACGTGTGCAGGCTTTCTGGTTTTTTTTTTTTTTTTGCATGGGTGTTGGAGATTCCAACTTGGGTCGTGCAGAGCAAGTGCTCTTACCCACTAAGCCATCACTCTGGCCCACTTCAGGGGCTTTTCATCTGGAACATAGATTCTGAATGTAACTCAGCTTTTTATTTGCTTATTTTTGAGACCGTTTCATTACATAGCCCAGGTTGGCTCTGGAGTAGAGACCCTTCTGCTCCAGCCTCCCCACTATTGGGGATGCAAGCCATCACCATCACACCTGGGTCTTTTTTTTTTTTTTTTTTTGTCACAACTAGATCAAACCCAGGGCTTTCAGCATTGCCTTGGTTAATGTTTAGGTGCTGTATGGTTCAGGGACTTACCAGGTGGTCTCCAAGTTCTTGTTCCCTTTACAGCATGAGAGGTTTTATGATTTTCCTTTTGAGTCTGGTAAATATTTATCATAATAATCTGTATGTTTGTTTGGTAGTAGCTCTTTTCTTCCACCCCTGATTTGACACACACACATTTGGAGTCGGGGCTAGAGATTGAACCAAGAGTCTTGTGCTGAGCTTATACCTCCTGGCTACCCTTATAAATATTTATAATGCACATTGAGGACTTGGTAACTTAAATTGTATTATGTGTGAATAAGAACCTTGGGGCATGAGATCCTCAGACTTGGGTTTTTGTAGTTTTGTATTTCAATAATTATGTCTCTGTTTATTTAAAGGTTTCCAACTCAATTATAAGCTGGTGGGTAGTTTTGTCAAGCACATGTAGTTTGTGTGTTATATTCAAGTGATGGAATCCCTTGGAAAATTTAGATCCTTTGCTTTTCGGCTATTGCTTCTACATCTACATGACGATATTGTTTTTGCTTATTACAGGCTAATGATAATGGTTAGCTGAAAGAATATTCTCATTTCGACTGGAAAAATGGCTTGAAAAACAGCTTAAGTTAAAAACCCCACAAAAATCTAAGTTAGTTAATAACGTTCTTAAATATGAAAACCTGTTGAAACCCAGTGGAAATGAAATGTTGGATCATAAGAAGCTATAATTTTATATTTTCCTCATTGATAAAAGTGGATGTTGAAAGTATATTGTTTTATGTAACATTTTCACTTGTATATGTGGCAAAGTACTTGATGTTTACAAGCTAAAAGTTATTGGAGATTACTTCAGCTTGATTGAAGTTCCTGTTTCCTGTTTTTGGTGGACTGTTGAAAACAGATTTCCGATCCTGTGATACTTGCTTATAGTATTGCTTTTATAGCCAACAAATATATTTCATTCTTCATTTCATTTTCATTTAAGAAAATTAAAAACTTACGCCATAAATATGGGAGTTGTTAGTCATGGTCTTTATTTTACAGGTTAAATGGACATTTTAGGTATTTCCTTTGTGATGATTTAATAATGTAGAACTTATAGGGCTACATAACATAAAGATTTTCAAGAATTATATATTTGTATAATTCTATTAATATTCCATCAGTTGTAGATAAAGCAATAGCCTGTTTCTTATCTTTCTTTAAATTTTTATTTATGGAAATAAAAATCTTGGGGTTAGAGAGATGGCTCAGTGGTTAAGACCACTGACTGCTTCTAGAAGACCCAGGTTCAATTCCCAGCATCCACGTGGCAGCTCACAACTGTCTGTAATTCCACTTCCAGTGGATCTGACACCCTCGCACAGACATACATGCAGGCAAACAATGCACATAAAAGAAATCATTAAAAAAATTGTTTTTTTTTCAAGTTCAGTTTATTGAAAAATTGAATAGGAATTACAAAGTGTATACACACACACACACACACACACACACACACACACACACAAAGTATAATGGTTAGCTGAAATATTCTCATTTTGACTGGAAAAATGGCTTGAAAAACATCATAAGTTAAAAAAAAAACCACAAAAATCTAAGTTAGTTAATAACATCCTTAAATATGAAAACCTGTTGAATCCAATGAAAAACCTAATGAAATCCAATGGATTTCGGGAGGTTCAGAGCGTATGTCCTTAATAGTATGCTGTTTGACTCAAAAGTCAGGATTTATTTTACTTAATTTTTTTTTTTTTGTTTGTTGTTTTTTTGTTTTGGCAAGGTCTCATTGTAGTTCTGCCTAACTTAGAACTTTAAAATATGTAGACTGAGCCTTGAACTCACAGAGATCCAACTTCCTCTACCTTCCAGTGCTGGGATTAAAGGTGTGCATTGCCATACTGAGCTAGGATTTAGTTATTTTAAAGTATGAACTCTTGAATTAAATGATCCAGAGTCTCTTGATAGGTATAATGGGGTTTTGTGATATATTTTAAATGGTCCAAGTTTGTATTTCCATGATGTGTGTTTCTTAAAGTTTCAGAATTAATTTCATTGATTGTATACTTTTGCATGTTTATAGAATGTGTGTGTAGTAAATTATAAATGTTATTAAAGGTATGGAATTACCTTGATACTATGTAATCATTTAACGTAAGTTGTTAGCTTAGGGAAAAATGGCTTCCAGAACATAAAGTTGTATCATAATTAATGTAGCATTATTGTACTTTCACATTTTTTATGTCTGTTTTTGTTTATGTCTTGAATTTCAGGGGGAAAAAAATAATGGCTTTGATGTTCTCTACCATAATATGAAACATGGACAGATATCAACTAAAGATCTAGCAGACTTTGTTAGAGAAAGGTATGTATTTTTATAAGTGGTTTGAGAACTTATCAGTTTAAATTTTAGAATATAAATAATTGTAAAAATTTTAGTTGGATTTGAATAATTAAAGTTCACCTTTTTTTTTTTTTATAAAGATTTATTTATTTATTATGTATACAGTATGTATGACTACAGGCCAGAAGAGGACACCAGATTTCATTACAGATGGTTGTGAGCCACCATGTGGTTGCTGGGAATTGAACTCAGAACCTCTTGAAGAGCAGTCAGTGCTCTTAACCTCTAAGCCATCTCTCCAGCCTCTAAAGTTCACTTTTTAAAAACATAATTAGCCGGGCGGTGGTGGCGCACGCCTTTAATCCCAGCACTCGGGAGGCAGAGCCAGGCGGATCTCTGAGTTTGAGGCCAGCCTGGGCTACTAAGTGAGTTCCAGGAAAGGTGCAAAGCTACACAGGGAAACCCTGTCTTGAAAAAAACCAAAAATTAAAAAAAACAAAAACATAATTATATTTTAAAGGAGTGTTTTACAAACTTTTATAATGTCTACATTGAGAGCTTATGGCTCAAAATGACATTGTTTGAAGCCCCAGTTTGCACATTATTCCTTTATAATATCTATACATTTTGCATTGAATGTGTTATCAAAATAATATAATAAAAGCAGTATTTTATAGGGTGAAACATTGCCATTTCTTTAAGCAAATATGCTAAAAAAATTTGAAAAGACTCTCCCAAACTCAATTTAGTTGCACATTATAATTTTTATTAAAAAGTCTTGTGGTTTTGAATGCTATAAATTTTTATTTATAAAATGTAATTTTCTTTCAACTTTTAGAATATAATGGTCGATTTAAAAGTTATTAGAAGTTAAATATAATTTGACAGTGACAAAACTACTTTTGTACTTGGGCTCTCTAACACCCCTTTTATCTTTTTAATTTTTATTTATTTATTTATTTTTGGAGACAAAGTCTCACTATGTAGCTCTGGCTTGTCCAGAACTCACTATACAGACCAGGTTGGCATAGTGGAACTCAATTCTGCCTGCCCATGCCACCTGAGTGCTGGAATTTAAGATCTTCAGAAATGAAGACCTTGCCCTAGCACCCCACCCCTCATAACCAAAGTCTGAATTAGCTCAGGCTGGCCTTGAATTCTCTGTGTAGCTGCAGATGACCTTGATACTGCGCCAGCCATCCCGGTGCTGACTGCAGGCATGTACCTCCATAAACATCTGCTTGCTTATGCTAGTTCTTAGTACTGTTGTGTGGCTAGCTCTCCTGCATTTTTTGTTTTTGTTACTTGATGTTTTTTGTTTGGTTAGTTTTTTCATAGGAACACTTTTAAAATCTTTAGGTTATATAAGACATTTGGCCTTAAATATCATGTTCATTTATTCTTGACAACATAGCTGTCTCATGTCTGCTTAGTGCCAGGCACTTGCTTGCATTCTGAAAATACAGTTGCAAATACACATCTTCTTTCATGGAGTTTATGGGAAGGGGGGTATGAATAATTTTATGTGGAACTAGTTCCTTTGCTTTCCACCTTTCTCCTGGAGAGGGCCCTCATGTACTTGAACTCTGGGTGAAGACTGTCCTCCTGGCCTCTGCACCAGCAGCAGCAGGAATACAAGAAGGCACAGTATCTCGGACTCACCTCCCGGACTTCCTCTTCCCCAGCGCTTTTCACTGCTGTCTCTAGATATGAGACAGACCTCTGTATATGTCAGCCACAGGGAATCTAGTACTGTGGGGTGATTTCTTTACCTAGAATGCAGTCCCTTCTGAGTCTGGATGGTGGAGCAACCTCTCCTCCATACTTTATGTTTGATATTTGACTCTTTGTTTTGTTTTTTTAAAGGCAGAGTTTCTCTGTGTATCCCTGACTGTCCTGGAACTCACTGTAGACCAGGCTGGTCTCGAACTCAGAGTCTGCCTGTCTCTGCCTCCCAAGTGCTGGGATTAAAGGTGTGTGCCACACCCGGTGTTGATTCTTGTTCTATACATCACTCACTGTTGTAGCTAGAGGGTTTTTTGTTTGTTTGTTTGTTTGTATTTGTTCTTATTTTTGAGCTACAGACTGGCTTGATTTCTTGTTTAAACCATTTCCCAGGTTTAAGCTTGCATTGTTTTAGCTCACACCGGGTTCCATCTTATTTCCATCCTGAGATAACAGTCTTGAACAGGTTCTTCTACTCGAGGCATTGCATTTGCCTCTTCCTCTCTACATTAGTTTTCAGACTTTTGCGGTTTGCCCACTTACCCTGCTCTTCCTGGTCTCTGTGACTAGGATAAAACACACCCGTTGTAATCTCTTGTAGTGTTGATAACATCTTCTAATAACTCATTTGTATTTGTTTCTGCTTTCGTTGTACTGACGAAACAGTGCCCTATTGTACCTCAGCACTCAGTTAGCACGTGGTTACTGTCTCTCTTCGTGTCGTCCTTTTTAATGTCCGGTCCTTTCCCCACTAGCATATGCACTTATTTTCCAGTAGAGCTATGATTTGTCAGTCTCAGTATTATCTTAGTTTGTTTTTGTGGTTTTTCCCCTTCAATTTGTTGTCTGCCCTTGACTTAAAAAAAAAAAAATCATTTTCTTCTCTTGGTTTAGAAGTAATGCCTGTTCTGTACTTTTCAGTTTTCAATCCTAGGTATTACAGCACAAGTCCCTTGTCCTCCTACAGTCTGATGCCAGTTGTCAGCACACCCTCCTGACGGTTGGGGGTCAGAGCACTACGTGCAGGGCTCTCATGCCCGTGGGAGAGCACACCCAGGCTGTCAGCCGTGGCGGCAAGGCCACTACTCACTAAGCCGTCTTTTGGCCCCTTTCTTTAAAAACCTTGTTCCTTGAGTCTTGGTGTTGCTGTGTAAACTGACTGTCCTGTCCTGGTCCTCACTGTAGCCTAGCCATGGTACTCCTCTTCCTTTGGCCTCTAAGTGTTAAGATCACAGACATGTGTGCTACCACATCTGCCTGATCTTTGACTTTTCAAAAACTTCATTATGGAAGTACACATTTCGTATTATTTTTGTTTTGCTTTTTTCTTATTAGTTTTAATATTGTTTATTTAATGTTTATGGGTGTTTTGTCTTTATGAACATTTGCATCACATGCATGCTGGTACCTGAGAAGGCTCTAAAAAAAGGCACTGGGTCCCCTGGTATTGGAATTACAGATTGCTGGCTTTAAGCTGCCATGTGGATGCTGGGAATCAAACCTGGGTCCTGGAAGAGCAGCCAGTTCTCTTAACCTCTGAACCTCTCTCCAGTTCCTTTAACTTTTCTGTTTGTTTGTTTGTTTTGAGACAGGGTCTTACTATGTAGCTCTGTCTGTTCTGGAACTCATTGTGTAGATCAGGTTGGCTTCTGCCTCCCCAGCGCTGGAATTAAAAGTGTGTGCCACCATGTGTGGCTCCTTCATTTAACTTTTTATTGGGAAAATTCAAGAATTAGGAAACTGTTACAAACTATGAAGTAGTGAGCTTTAACCAAACAATACTTAGTGTTGGGAAGAAATTTCTTGACAGCAAATTTTGTCTGTAGTTACCAAGTTTATGTCTCAAAATAGGTAAGGACTTAAATAATCATTTTCCAATAAAATTTATAATAAATTAAAGTATTATATAATACCTGATCCAGTTAGTTTATCTAAGTCATATTACTTATTCTTCCACATTTGTAGTATTTTTAACAATAGTTATCAGTCAGGCTTACTAAAACTACCTGTTCTCAGTATTCTGTCCCAGGTAATTGTTTTTGTTTTACCTTTCGTGGCCCTGGAGATTGAACCTAGAGCTTTGAACCCATGAAGCAGTCATTCTGTACCTGAGCCACATCATTCTCTGTTGCTCCTCACTGTTCTGTTGTAGATTGTTTTAAAGGTTGATTTGTTGTATATGTAGGAGTGCTTTGACTGCATATGTAGGTATGTGTGTTGTGTGTGATCTTCTGAACTGGAGTTAGGGATGTTAGAGGCCACCATGTGGGTACTGGCACTGAACCCAGATCCTCTGCAAGAGCATCAAGTGTTATCTCTCCAGTTCCACGACTATTGCATTATTTCTTATATTTTCTTTTATTAAGACAGGGTCTTTCTGCATAGCTCTGACTGTCCTGAACTAAGTAGACCAGGCTGGACTACTGAGTTCTTATCTATCTATCTATCTATCTATCTATCTATTTATATCTATATCTATTTATGGTTTTTGGAGATAGGGTTGCAGTAGATCAGGCTGGACTACTGAATTCTTGTTTGTTTGTTTGTTTGTTTGTTTGTTTTTTGAGACAGTGTTTCTCTGTGTAGCCCTGGTTGCCCTGGAACTCCCTCTGTGGACCAGGCTGGCCTTGAACTCAGAGGTCCACCTTCCCCTGCCTCTTGCGTACTGGGATTAAATGTATTTGCCACTACAACTGGTCCTAGATTCTTATAAAGCCAATATTAGATTAACAGATGTTACATTTTCTCCATTAACAAGGAGGTCACCCATGCTTTCCTTAACTCTTTATAAGTTTTGCTTATAAAAAAAACCCTGTTTACTTCTCAATTTTTTTAGCTGCTTTTCCTGGGTGTCCTGCAGGAAAAAGCTGCCTGATATACCTTATGGGCTTTTCTGGACATCCTTACTGATTGTTAAACTGTCTTGTTAGTTCCTTGATGCTCTTTTCTTCATATGTATCCTCGCCCCATGTGCTCCCCCCGCCTTCCCAGCTACTTCCCAATTCCAAGTTTTTCCTCCATAGACGGTTTGGTGTCTACTTCCTATTCCTAATTTATAGATTCATTGTCTTTTTTACATTTCTTATTTTAATGTGTATGGGTGTTTTGCCTGCCTGTACCGTATGCTTGCAGTGCCCATAGAGACCAAAAAAGGACGACGGATTGCCCAGAACTGGAGTTAGAGGTGGTTGGGAGCCACTGTGTGGTGCTGGAATTGCACCAGGTCCTCTGGAAGAACAGCCGTGCTCTTAAACTGGGGAGCCATCTCTTCAGCCCTGTGTTTTTCTAGTTAAACTTAGCCGTTAAGAGACTGATATTTTACTAAAAACAAACCAACAACAACAAAAACATACCTAGCCTAGTGGTTGATGGCACAGGCTTTTAATCCTAGCACTCAGGAGGCAGAGGTAGGTGGATCTCTGAGTTCTATAGAGTTCCAGGACAGCCAGAGCTACACAGAGAAATCCTGTCTCAAAAAGACAAAAAAACTAATAATTTTTTTGTATTAACTTTTTAAAGATAAGTGTACTATATTTTAAAATATAGAATAATGAAATTTTTTGTTGTTATTCTCTATTTGTTTGAGGTATTGTCTTGTTGTATTTCCCAAGATGACTTTAATTTATGATCTGCCTCAGCGTTACTGAATGGATGAGATTATAGGTGTGTGTGCTTATGGCTGGCACATAAATGGATAAAGGATCAGAATAAAATCACAGTTGAGGGGACATTTTTGTTAATTCTTGCTAAGCAGTTGTTTTTTTTTGTTTGACTGGGAAGAATTTAAAGATGAGTGTAGAAATTTGGAGTTGAGGTGATGTAGATGTCTAAGTGTAGTTAGGCTGGCAGACTTGAACGTTAGTGGAACCGTCAAAATAAATAAGCAGACAGGGATGGTTGTAGACTATTCCACTATTTAAGTTTAGCACATAGTTGAAAAGGGCTGAGGAAATTATGGAAAAGGTAAAGGTGTAGCATTTAGAGGTTACGTGTATGGGATAATGTATATGTATTTTTTCTTATACCAGTATTTATTTTATATGTAACAATACTAATTTTGTGTGTGTGTTTTTTAATTTTTTAATTTAATGGCTTTGATTGGTTTCTTAGGCTAAAATCTTCATGCTATTGATAGTTAAATGCTTCCTAGTGTGAAATACTTAATGTTTTAGATCTATTTTTAAAGTAAATTAAACTCTGAAGTTCAGGACCTCAGAATTGCTGGTGATTCAGTTTTGTGCAAATGATTGTCATAAAGCTCATTATTAAATTATTTTAATTACACCTTCATTTATTTTGTGTGCATGGGTATGTACATGCGTTGGGGTGGAGAGTAGAGGACATCTTGTGGGATTTAATTCTCTCTTTCTACCATGTGTGTTCCAGGGATTAATTCAGGTTGTCAAACTTGATGGCAAATATATTTAGCCACTGAGCCATCTCACCAGTCCAGGTTTGTTATTTTAAGTATATCACAGTGTTGAACAATAATAAAACTCTATTGAGTATGTTAAGGACAGGGGCTCGTCAGATAGCTCAGGCTGGGATTATTAAACTCAACTGTATACTGGTCTTGAATTTGTGATTTTCCTGCCTTAGCCTCCTCAGTGTAGGGATTGTAGGTATGTGTCACCATGCTTGGCCTTGCTAGTTTTATGTTGTTGTTGCAGTATTTTATTAGTTATTATTGTTAATCTCTTAGTGCACCTAATTCATAAATTAAAACTTTATTATAGTTGTATGTATAAGGGCAGATTAGCTACTCATACTTGGCCATTGCTATGAGAAAATACTTGAGAAAAGCAATCTAAGAAAAGATTTACTTTGGCTCTCCATTTCAGAGATATTAGTCAGTGCTAGTCATTTGTATTGCTTTGAGCCTGAGGCAAAGCCAGTTATCACAGCAGTGAGAGAATCTAGTAGGGGCTGCTTACCTTATGACTGCCAGGAAGCACAGAGCTAGATAAAAAGGAGGCTAAGAGGGAGGTCTATCTTCCCAGGATACACAATTCCTCCAAATAGGCCCCACCACTTGATTTTTACCACTTCCCAATAATGTCACCAGATTATGAATCCACCACAGAATTAATCCATTACTTAGGGCAGAGGTCTCATAACCTCATGCCCTTTCAGTGATTGGGATAACCAACTGGAGACCAAACCTTCAACATAGGAGCTTTGCTTGGGACACTATATATCCAAACCATATCTCTAGAGCTTAACACTGTCTATGATTTCAGACATCCCCTGGGGCCCCCTGCCTATTTTCACCATGTACTTTGAAGCATACTTTTGTGTGTGCATTTTTAATCATATTTTTGTAACTTTGCTATGTTTGGATTGCTAAACAGTAGATATTATAATACAACAATTTAATTTAACAGAGCTACAATAGAAGAGGCATATTCCAGATCAATGACAAAACTAGCGAAATCTGCAAGCAATTATTCACAACTTGGGTGAGTTAATTTCTAGTTGGTTTTCAAAAGTTTATTATTTTTTCTTTTCTTTCTTTCTCCCTCCCACCCCCACCCCCCCGACAGGGTTTCATCGTGTTGTGTAGCCCTGACTGTCCTGGATCTCACTCTGTAGACTAGAAACTCAACAGAGATCTGCCTGCCTCTGCCTCCCAAGTGCTGGGATTAAGGTCATGCATTACCGCTGCCCAGCTGAAATTTCTTAAATAAATGTGTAAAAATTGCATGTTCTCCCTTATTTGGAACTTCACCAATAAAGTGTGTGTGTGTGTGTGTGTGTGTGTGTGTGTGTGTGTGTGTGTGTGAGAGAGAGAGAGAGAGAGAGAGAGAGAGAGAGAGAGAGAGAACGTACATGTGCATACTCAATAGCATGTAGAAAAGAGGACAAGAAAGGATAGATATTAGGGAATGACAGGACCAACTGTAGACACAGATTGTTAAAGAGGACGTACAGCTGATAGTTTTTCTGATTCTAGCTTTATCATGGATTTTTTGGTTTTAGTGGTGGGTATGTGCATAATAACATTTCGTAGTGAAATATAAAATCTAGTGTGAAGCTTTATAGCTTCCATCCCAATTGGCTATTCTAACTGTATAGAAATCTCACTGAGTTGTGTCTTTGGGTCTGGTTAATTTTGTGTGTGATTTTTTTTTTCCCCTTTAATTTGCAACTTAATAATGTTTAAAGTAAAATTTGAAGTATATTATATTAAATTTTTTTTTTTTTTTAATTTGTGGAACTGGAGAGATGGCTTAGGGGTTAAGAACTCTTGCTGCTTTTTTAGGGGACCCAGGTTCAATTCTTAGCACCCACATCATGGCTCACAACCATCTGTAACTTCATTTCCAGGGGATTCAGTGCCTTCTGGCCTTGGGCACTAGACCCTCACACCTGGTATACAGAGATAAACACAGGCAAAGCACCCATGCACATTAAAAAAACAAACAAACAAACAACAACAACAACAACAAAAAAACCCCAAAAAACAAGAGGGCTGGAGAGATGGCTCAGTGGTTAAGAGCACTCACTGCTCTTCCAAAGGTCCTGAGTTCAATTCCCAGCACCCACATGGCAGCTTACAACTAACTGTCTTATTCCCTCTTCTGCTGTGCAGATATATATGCAGACAAAGAACCCATAAAGATAAAATACATAAATAAAGAATTTAAAAAAATACCAAGAAAATTCTTTTGTGTAGACTGGTGGGAAGGTAGGGCAGAAGATGCCTTTATGGACTCAGTTCTCTTCTTTCTACCTTTACATGGGTTCTAAGGACGGAACCCAGGCTGTTGGGTTTATATACCAAGTTCCTTTACCTGCCAAGCCATCTTGTTGGCCTCAAGAAACCTATTTTTAGAGAAATCTTGTATTGAATCCCCCCCCTTTTTTTTTGGTTTTGGTTTTTCGAGACAGCGTTTCTCTGTGTAGTTTTGCGCCTTTCCTGGAACTCACTTGGTAGCCCAGGCTGGCCTCTAACTCACAGAGATCCATCTGGCTCTGCCTCCCGAGTGCTGAGATTACAGGCGTGCGCCACCACCGCCCGGCGAATTCCTCTTTGGTATAAAGAATATGTTGGTAAAGGACCACTCACTATCTTAACTGCCTTGTAATTCTTGACTAGTGTGTATCAAGCTTACAGGAGTGGATTCCATATATTTTCAGGTATTTTTTTCTCTTGAAAATTTCCGTGTAACCACTGTCAGATTTAGTGTTGATTGAATTTCAGAGTAAAATCTAATCAGAACAATCCTAGTCTAAGGAGTTTCATTAACCTCTTTGAACTTCTTTATATTTACATATCATGATTGCTCCAGCTGACTTTTCTACTGGTTCGGAATTAGAGCAGTTGGCAAAGAGTCCATGTTAGAATAAGTCATTGTTTCTCTACCTCTTGCCTTAGTGGCTGTTGTTGCTATCTGTTTCTCCTATTAGAAGCTTATTGTAGAGACCTTTAAAGCAAATACTTGAGCACAGAGTTATGTACCTTTAGACTATTCTACAGTGACCAGCCTGGTGTAAACTAACCATAGAAATTTTAGTGCTATTGAAGGGACGGTAAGTATAGAAGTCTTTGGATGTATTTGAGCTTGTTAAACATGTCAAGTCTTTACTGTTGAGAAAAAGAGGGAAGGAAATATGTAACACATTCCATACACTGGTAGAAAGGTGATAGGAAATTGTTTAAGTACAGAGGTACAATTACAAAGCTCAGATAAACATTGATTTTTGCTTACTTAAATTTAGAAGGGAAGGTTTTATTGTTGTTACTTTTATTATTGTGATATTGGGAATCAACCCAGGGTCTCTTCTTACATGTGAGGCAAGCCCTCAGTCATTGAGATATGACTCCAGCTCCAGAGAAACTTTATTATTATTCTTTTTAATTTATTTAGTTTTTTAATGTGCATTGTTGTTTTTCCAATGTGTATATTTGTGTGAGGGTTTTAGAACCCCTGGAACTGGAATTATAGACAGTCTTGAGCTGACATGGGGGTGCTGAGAATTGAACTTGAGTCCTCTGGAAAAGCAGTCAGTGCTTTTAAACACGGATTCATCTCTCCAGCCCTGAGAAACTTTATTTTTGATTAAGCATTTTTAATGGGATACTAATTGTTTAAAAGTTTGATAAATTAATTTTTAGCACTAGTTAATCATAGAAAGGCTTATGATGTGTCTGAACACAATTAAATGGCAGGAGCTCTGAAGACCAGTGACATAAAATTAAACAAGTTTTGTGTTCCTGTAGTTCAAAGATATTTTAAATAATTAAACAAGGACAGACATATACAATCTATGGGTCATTTCATTATTTTAATTTCATCTTTTACCTAAAGAAAATTGCTAAATATAGCATTATTGATTCCATTGAGTTCAATTTAGAACCTTAAACTTTACTTTTTATTCTTTACTTTTTGTTATGGAATGTAGTGACACACCTGTGCACACATGTGCAGCCGGATCAGAAAACAGCTTTTGGAAGTCAGTTCTCTCCTTCTGTGGTGGGCTCCGCAATTGAACTCAGGACATCAGTGTACTGGCAAGCATGCTTTCACTTACTGAGCCATCTCACCAGCTCCTTTTTATTTTAATAAAGTATCCTCTTATTTTGCTTTTCCCTTAGAACGTTTGCACCAGTGTGGGATGTATTCAAAACATCTACAGAGAAATTAGCAAATTGTCATTTGGATCTTGTTAGAAAACTACAGGAATTAATAAAGGAAGTTCAGAAGTATGGAGAGGAGCAAGTGAAATCTCATAAGAAGGTAACTTTTTTCTTGTTAGAGGATTGAGTGGTCACATGGTAAGTGTTTTATTAGCTTATCTTATTGAACCATTTCTTATCAAACAGACTAAAGAAGAAGTTGCAGGGACTCTGGAAGCAGTCCAAGCCATTCAGAACATAACTCAGGCCCTCCAGAAGTCTAAGGAAAATTACAATGCCAAGTGTGTAGAGCAGGAACGTCTGAAAAAGGAAGGCGCTACACAAAGAGAAATAGAAAAGGTAATCATAATAAAAACATCCCCCACACTCTGGAGCGCTTTCTTCTTTGTCTGTGTAATGTGTGTGTAATGTGTGGGGGGGGGGGGGTATGTAGAGCCGGTGCATGCACGTGTGGAGGCCAGAGGTCACTCACTCTGTTTTCCTGTCACTCGCCCTTAGTTTTTGAGGCAGGGTCTCTTACTGAACTGGGAACTAACTCAGCTAGATGGACCAAGAGGCCATTGAGTGCCTGTAATCCAAGAGTCTCTACTTTCTTTAGTACCAGGGTTGCAGAAGTACCCACCATGTCTGGCTCTTATATAGATGCTGGGGTCTTGAACTCAAGTCTTTATGCTTCCATGGCATGAACTTTACTGAGCTATCTCCCCACCCTTGATCCTTACATAGTAAGATAGTTGATGAAATAATTGAGTCTATTTAGAAAGACATAGCCAATTAAAGATAAGCTTTAAGTGTATATTGTTGCTGACCAACCAAATTTATGTTGCATTGCAGTGGACCATAACCTTTTTCCCTATTCTGTTTTAATTGAAAGTAGGTCTTTTTTCTTTTCCTTTCCTTTCCTTCCTACTTTCCTTCCTTCCTTCCTTTCTTGTTTTTGTTTTTGTTTTTGTTTTTTGAGATAGGGTCTCTCTTTGTATCCCTGTCTAGTCTGGAACTTGTAGACCATGTAGAGATCTACCTGCCTCTGCCTCCTGATTGCTAGGATTAAAGGCATGTGCCACCATGCCTGGCCTTTTCCTTTCCTTTAAACACAGTTCAACCATTCATTTATTTGATCTCTCTCTCTCTCTCTCTTTTTTTAATTTTTTTTTTTTTTTTTTGGAGCCAAAGTTTCTGTGTGTAGCTTTTGGAGCCTATCCTAGAACTTGCTCTGTAGACCAGGCTGGCCTCAAACTCACAGAGATCTGCCTGCCTCTGCCTCCTCTGCTGGGATTAAAGATATATATCTCATTTAGAAATAAATTTGAAATCTTTGTAAAATATTTAACATATCTAGTTAGAAAAACAAATGTATACTTTCAAATAAAAGTTAGGAGAGAAAAAAATAAAACCATTGATGGAATTTGGAATAATAAGCTCCTTTAAAGTTTATATAATAAATAAAAATTGGGAGGCAAGAAAAAGATGAGGTAACAATTAAATTTGTAGTTTAAAAACATGTTCAAGACACAGCAATTATTAAAAAAAAAAAAAAGAAAGAAAGAAAAGCCAAGTTAACTGAATTCAAAGGAAGAGTGTTGTCTTTGGGGATCAGAAGCCCAAAATGACATGAAAAGATTGTAATGGAAATTTGTTGGGCTCAAATTCCTAAGGTAGGCAGTGGAATTTGACTCTTAAATGACAAAGGGAAACAGAAGTTCCCACCTACTATAAGTCATAAAGAACCTGGCTCACTGCTAAAGGCTATGTAAGTGAAACGGTGGTCTAAGTCCAGAGACTATGGGAGATTGGGGTCTTCAAGATAAACTATAGTTGCATAATCCTGACCTGGAGTCAGTCTGTAGAACCAGTCCATGACTGATACTCTAAAAGGAAAATAATTTAACTGTCCTAAAAATATATTCAGTTAGATCTTGGAGAGTTGGTGGCAGATAACCTGAAAACTAGGTGGTTGGGTGTGAGTGATAAAGGAAGGTATGTGGAGACTGTGCTGCTGCTTCCTGCATCCTGCTAGCTGCTCTTCCCTTGAGGGGAGGAAGAGAAGAGGGAAAACCTAGAACCCTCCCCTTTGGAATGAGCCAACAAGTAAGATTCTAGAACACATCAAAGAGGTCTAATATTGAGACAGGTCACTAATGCGTTTAGTAACTGGAGTAAGAATTCTCATTGGGTGAAATTTATATTAAAAAAGGATCACAACAAAAACCGATGTTTGTTAGGTTGTGCAAAGAAGTTAGTGAATGAAATATAAATCATACTAGAGAGGAATAAGAAATTAATGGAGGCATGATAAAACAAGATTTACTTGATAAAATCTAGCCAATTTCTAAAACATGGAAATGAAAACAAATACTAAAAGATTTTATTTTTAAAGCATCAGAGCTAAATAAGTTATAGTTAAAAAAAATTTGAAGGGCTGGAGAGATGGCTCAGAGGTGAAGAGCACTGCTTGCTCTTCCAAAGGTCCTGAGTTCAATTCCCAGCACCCACATGGTGGCTCACAAACACCTGTAATGAGATCTGGTGCCCTCTTCTGGCCTGCAGAGATGCATGCAGACAGAACACTGTATACATAATACATAATAAATAAATAAATCTTTAAAAAAATTTTGAAAGATAGGATACTTTGAATATTTATTCTTTATCCAAAATGCTTGGAACAGGAACTTTGTCAGATTTTTGGATCTTTTCCAGATTTGGGGTTATTTAATTATTATTAATAATATTATTTTGAGACTGTTTCACTATGTATTCTTGCATAACCTAGAGCTCACTATGTAGACCGGGCTGGGACTAATGGCATGCACCAGTAGGCCTGACTGGATTTGGAGTATTTGATATGTATAAAAGGATAGTAGTAGGACCCAGACATTTATATAAATTAAATTGTTTTGTTTATATTTTATGCATATGTATTAAAGATAATTGCCCACAATGTTGTAGTTATTTTTTGCATCTAAAGTCCCATTGGATTTTTCTACTTGTGGCATCATATTTGTACCCCTGAAAGTTTTAGATTCTTAGGTCAGGGGTGCTTACCCTGTGTTAAGAGACCTTATCCAGAACATACTACAGAGAAATAAACTTACCCTCATTCATTTAATATAAATTTCTAAGGGAATGAAAAAGAATCCAGGGAATGGTATGCAACTTCTGCTTGGAGAATCAGTAGTTCAGACTGAAATCAGGATTGAAGAAATTCAGTATTCAATTTGCAATTAAACACATTAAATAAATGATAGATTTAATTACAGAGAAAAAATACAAAAAGCTAGGAGTCATGTTGCTGTTGGTAACATGACACATTATTGCTTGTGCAAACTTGACTACATAATTGGACAGCTGCGTGGTAGTCAAGGATGATCTTGAACTCTTGATCTTCCTGCCCTCCTGCTTCTGTTTCCTGAGTCCTGGTGTTTACAGCTCTGTACCACTGTACCAACCAGTGCAGTCCTGGAAATTGAATCCGCTGCTTCACATGTGCTAGATGTGAACTCTATTGCCTGAGCCAACCCCACCTACCCCTTACCATATTAATAATATCCCTCTAAGTAATGACTTCAGCAGCAAAGCTATTTAGAATTCTAGAAACCATTTAAGGAAGAGGAAAGGATGCCCCAGGAGTGCCCCTCCATCTTTTAAATTCCCATCTGATGTAAGGACTAATACTGAGACATAATTACCTAGATCTTCTGTGTTGACTTTATTACTATTGGCTTATAATAGTGTTATCAATATTACTAGTACGAGGAGCCATCATTACATTGTCAGTAACATATGTTTACTTGGAAAATCGATTGAAATTTCCAGTTTGCTAATATAATAAAAACACATTTACAAGTGTGTTTAACTCTAAGGCATAGAATAAATTATTGCCTTAATGAATGATTTGCTCAAGTATATTTTATGATTGACTGCTGGATTATGGTATAATAATTTGCATTGAGTAGTAAATAAATGTTTTGGTTCCTGGCCTCTTGCTTTGTTGTTATATGGTTAAAAACTAAATACATGTTATCTCTTGCTGTCTTCAAGAAGCTTCCTTTTCTTGGAGAGCTAAAATACATTATTAAATAAATAGAGCCAGAAATTAGAGAGGATAGAGTGGAGATTTGTAGGAAGAGAGGAGTAGTATTTTGTATGGAACATATGAAAAGGAAAAATTATGGCTAGATAAAAATAAAAAAATTATGGCTCAGTGGTAGAGCACTTGCCTGGCTGTGTGTGTGTGTGTGTGTGTGTGTGTGTGTGTGTGTGTGTGTGTGTTCTTAATTTGTTTTTCTTTTATCTTAAAATATTTTTTTCATACAATATATTTTGATCACATTTTTACCTTTTACCTCCCCAATTCTTCCCAGATCTCCCCCACCTCCCTGCCCACACAACTTTGTTCTTTTTCTCTCTTTCTTTTAACAAAAAAGAAAGAAAAGAAAATGAAAATAAACAAAAAAGCCTAGTAAGACAAAAAACTGCCCAAGTGAAACAAAAGCCCACAAAAATAAGTGAGGCATAAAATGTTTTGTGGACTCGGGGTCTACTTCTTCCCCTTTGCAGTTTTGGGATCCTGTCTTGCCTGAAGCTGTGCAAGTCTTTGCTTGCTGCCACAGTCTCTGATTGCCTGTGTGCATCAGCCCTGTTGTGTCTTAAAGACATTATTCCCTTCAAGTCACGAACCACTCTGGCTTACCATCCCTTTCTTCCGTGTGGACCCCTGAGCCTTGAGGACCAGGGTTGATGAAGATGTTCTCTTTAGGACTTAGTGCTCCAAGTCTCCCACTCTGCGTGTTGTTCAGCTTTGGCTCCCTGTGTTCCCATCCACTTCAAGAAGCTTGTTTGATGAGGTTGAGGAAGGTACTAATCTATGGGTATGTGCCACTAGGGGTCATTTTATTACTGTGCTTCTTTAGCAGAATAATAGTATTAGGTTTTCCCCTAGGCCCTTGAGCTATCTATCTAGTCTCAGGTCTTGGTCACTTTAGCAGTGTCAGGTAGGGTTCCATCTCAGGGAGTGGGCCTTAAATCCAGTCAGAAAGCGGTTAGTTGCTCCTGCAACATTTGTGCCACTAATACATAAGTAAATCTGGCAGGTGGGTCTCTTTTGGAGGTTTCACTTTGTAGCTGAGTGATACTGATGATTAACTTTCTCCCCTGGAACCGTGGAGAGCATCTTCTAGTACCATGGGCACTACTCAAAAGGGGTGAAGCTTCTAGTTGGATACTAGCTCAACCACTCCATGTTCAATGATAAAGTAAGTGTTGTCTTCAACACTAGGGCCTTACTTACCATCAGCTTGTGGAGAGCAACCAGTAGCCTTGTGATGTTTGGAGGTTTCCGAGGGGCCACT
This sequence comes from Onychomys torridus, assembly GCF_903995425.1. Lineage (NCBI taxonomy): Eukaryota > Metazoa > Chordata > Mammalia > Rodentia > Cricetidae > Onychomys > Onychomys torridus. The sequence continues at coordinate 22,513,887 of NC_050457.1, read as the reverse complement.
TTAGCTAATGACTCAACAAGATATTAACCCATTCCTAGCACTGGGGGTTTTACTGTTTGCCTAGCACTTGTAAAGCCCTTGGTTTGATTAGTTAGCACTACAAAAAAGAAGGAAAGAAAGATTGTAAGAAATATTCTGGGGGGGGGGGGGCTGGAGAGATAGCTCAGTGGTTAAGAGCATTTGCTGTTCTGCCAGAGGACCCAGGTTTAGTTCTCAGCACCTATGTTAGGTGGCTCACAACCTTCTGTAACTGCAGCTTCAGATCTGATGCCTCTGCTTTCTCTACAACACCTGCATTCTTGTTCATGGACCCACAAGCAGACGCATACACCTACACATAATTTTAAATAATAAACAAATCTGAAGAAAGATTTCATGAAACAAATTGCTTGTAAAAGTATAGATATGAGCCGGGTGGTGGTGAGTTCGAGGCCAGCCTGGTCTACAGAGTGAGATCCAGGACAGGCACCAAAACTACATAGAGAAACCCTGTCTTGAAAAAACAAACAAGAATATATAGATATGGTCATTTTAAAAATTTCTCTCTGTTTATGAATATCCCTTTAAATTGTAAATTTCTCAATCATGTCTTTGTTAGTATATGACATATGAACTATTTAGCAAAATGAAATAGACAGCAGAATAAAGATGATTTAGAATGAAGAACAAGTGAAGAAGGGCCTCCCAGTAAGGCTGTATCTTTTTGTTAATCTGTTACTATAAACACTTCGTGGACTGTAGACTGTTGATTTTTCATGTAGAAACTAAAGATTTACTTAGAAGAAATCCAAAAGGAAACCTAGATGACTGTGCCGATAGATTTTCTTTTTCTCTTTTTGGTTTTTTGAGACAGGGTTTCTCTGTGTGGCCCTGGCTGTCTTGGAACTCGCTTTGTTGCCCAGGCTGGCCTTGAACTCAAAGAGATTCGCCTGCTTCTGCCTCCCGAGTACTGGGATTAAAGGTGCCACCATGGCTGGCTAGAGTTTTTTTCTGAAATAAATTTTAGCAAACATGGTTATATAGGGTCCCTGGGATGGAACATAGTAAACTTTACAGAGACATTTTATCTCATTGTTGTATTTGAATAGGGCCAGGATGCTTGAGAAAGTAGTATCAAATGGCTAGACAGTCAGAATTTTTTTTTTTTTTTTTTTGTAAACTGTAGGAGCAAAGTACAACTGTTACAGATTTTATTTACATTCTTTAGGGATGGGCAACTTGGTGCAAGTCAGTAACTTAGACATGCCTTTATATAACAACAAAATTTAACAATGTGTGTTTTTTATGTTGTTCCTTGTTAGAAACATAACAGCTGTTAACAGTTATTTTGTAAATTGGCCTAGTGCCAGATCCTACCATAAGCATTAATTGTTTTTTCATTAGTGTCTGTGCATGTGTTGCAGTCAGAAGATAATATTCAGGGATCAGTTCTCTTCCGTTATGTGGGTTTCAGAGTCGTCAGGTGTGGCAGCAGGCACTGCCGTTACTTACTGAACCACGGCCATCTCACGAGCCCCAAGCACTTTATCTAATTATATTGGGGTCACTACTGCAGCCTTAAAAATATCTGGTAGTGGTCCAGTTTTAGGGGTAAGAGAGCAATGTAAAACTCAAAGATGAAGTAATAGGGGAAGTAAATGGTAGATCCAAAATTTGAACTAATTCTCCTCTGGCTTAAGGCCAGTTTTATTTACAGTACATGGTGAAATGGTACCCTGTATATACTTTATTTAAGAAAGCAGGAAAGGGGCTGGAGAGATGGCTGTGAGTTGGGTTCCCAGCATCCAGGTCAGGCATTTAGAATTACCTGTAACTCCAGTTTCAGGGTTATCTGAGGTCTTCTTCTGGCCTTGCTGGGTGTTCGCACACATGTGGCAGATACACACACACCATAAATAAAAATAAATCTTATTTTAAGAGGCAGGAAAGCATATAACATACAGGTTTAGTGTAATTTTTTATTGAATTTTAGAGAACCCAAGATTGTCTGTTTAGAAAAGACCACACCAATCTCAGCCCACAGCAAAGCTAGTTTTTCTATTTCTAGTTCTTGTCCTGGAAACACAGCTAAAGATAATTACATATTGGCACTGACTGGCCCTACACAAATGTCCTGTTAGAAAGCTTTTACTTGGCTCTTAGCATCACTTTAGACCGCTTAGCAGTATTTTTAATCACCTAGTCTTATTACCCGATATGTCCTCACACTGTAGTTTGATGGAACTTACTTTGTTCTTACCAAGAATAGGCTTCCCTAGCACAGCTATTTGTTGCTTATCAGATGATCTGTTATCTCATCAAGAATATGGAGATATTTCTATATTGAAACCCTACAGTTTGTCCTTCATCTTTGAACTCTTATTCTACAGCCATCTTCTTTTGTCCGAATTGATCAGCCTTTAGACACTAGGTACTACTACTTTGCCCTGCCACCCTCAGGCTGGCTGCTACTCCCAGACCCCTGCCTTGGCCTGCTGCTCCTATTGCCCAATACCATTGTTGACAGCAGTGAAGACTGTCTGTAGCTGTGTGTCTGCCCAGTATAGCTCTGATTAGGATATCTTCCCTAGAATGTGTCTCACCTGAGGTTTATATTGATTCTGTGGTCTTGTTACTTTCTGATTTCTATTCATGTGTAGGTTATTTTGCAAAGTCCTTGAGGAAAAGATGTCCTACATAACTTATTCATGTTCCTCTCATTAATATTTAATATTTTCTTTAAGTAACTGATAAAATTAAAACTAGGTCATTATCATAGTGGGTTTTAGATCTTGAAAATAGATACTGAAAAATAGATAAAAATTAAAAAATAAATTTATTGGTTTATTGGAACATCCTAGAAACTGAGAACCATCATGGCAAACCAGTCTTTCTGATTTTGAGTTTGGTTTATTATATTTTAAGCAGACATTAAATGGAATATGTATGCATTAATGGGAGAGGAGGAAGATGAAAAGCTTATCAGGTGCCTTCTGATGGTGCCCTTTTTACGTTGTCAAAAATTTCTCACAGCTGTTGCTTATGGTTATACAGTCTTGCTCTGGGCTATAAAGTGGGCATGTTTGAATATTTTGAACTATATCCATTAGACAGAAAGAAGAGTCCATGATTAATTCCTGAGTTACTGTCTGCCCATAACAAAAAGAAAGTGACTAAGGCAGGCACTAAAGGGTTAAACTTGGTTGTGTATCCTTCCAACCTCAGTCTGCTTTTGACGGGTGGGCTGGAGAGATGGCTCAGCAGGTAAGAGCACTGGTGGTGCTCTTGCAGAGGACCAGGTCTGGTTCCCGCCACTCATGTGGTGCCTCACAGCCATCTGTAACTCTGGCTCTAGGAGATCTGATGTCTTCTGCTGCACTCTGCAGGCACTAGAAATGCACATTGCTCACAGATCTGTGTGAACGTAGACACTCATGCACATGAAATTAAAATAAATACATCTCTTAAAACTGCCTTTGTTTTGTTACAGGCAGCTGTGAAATCTAAGAAAGCTACAGATACTTACAAAATCTATGTGGAAAAGTATGCGTTAACAAAAGCTGATTTTGAGCAGAAGATGACAGAAACAGCTCAGGTTGGTATTTTTAAGGCTTTAAGTTGAAGACAGAATTCTTATATTTGTATACATTGATTAAATAATAGAATGTTTCTGTTTAATTATTTTACTGTTAGAAAAATTTCAATGAACCATTTCAGTGCTGTAATAATTTATATTGGCACCTTGTTTGGGAGATTGCGGGCCAATGTGCCAGAATGCTAAAGCTTGTTGCTGTTATACAAGTTACTTTTCACATTACTGTGATCAGACACCTGAGAAAGGCCTGGACTTACCTGAGCTCATGGTTTACATTTAGACTATGAGATCTTAGAGGATCAGGAAGCAGAAAGTTTGGTCTAGAGGTGGAACCAGCCTAGACTCCTCAAGCCCTGGCCCTGTCTTCTACATCTACCAGCTAGGCACATTTCTCCAAAGGATTCCATGCTCTCAAAACAGTGCAACTGGCTGGGGACCAAGGTTTGAAACACATGAGCCTGGGATGGACATTTCACGTTCAGACTGTAACAGTGTGGTAAAGGTTTATTCAAATTAGCAAGAGCTGTTTAAGATCTTTGAGGAAAAGGAAGGCATTGGTAGACGGTGAAGACAATGCTGGTTGTCAGGCTTGAGTTTGGAGTTCATGATGTGCTTCTGCCTAAGAAGAGTACTGGAAGATACTCAGTAGTGAAGATACAGCAGTAAACAAACAGTGAAAAAGCCTGTTGTCCCAGGGCCCACATTTTAGTGGAGGAAGGTAGACAATGAAAATGTTTGTGCTCTTTTAACTTGGGATCAACTGCATGTCATTTGGTGGTGTTCTTTCAGCCCTAGTTGAAGGCTTATTTTAAGGGAGGTGCACTTGATGACTCCTACCTAACAACATTTCGACTGCCACTCTTGTTTTTGTTCTTAGCACCTAGCTCCATTTACAGCTTGAGGAGTGTAATTTTACCTGGTAGGTAGCAGAGGACCCACAGAGCACAGCAGTGACTTGCTCGCCATGAAGAGCATGCATGGCGGGCTGCATCTCTGGGCCTGAAGCTAATGATGAGACGTTTGGAACATTTTAGTCATCATTTTTGAGGGGCTCCTTCAGTCCCATTCATTGTTGTGTCTTTTCCTAAGTGAGGACAAGGATCAGATACTTTGTTTGCATGTTTGTTTATTTGTTTTTTTGAGACAGCCCTGACTATCCTGGAACTCACTTTGTAGACCAGATTGGCCTCCCTCTGCCTCCCGAGTACTGGGATGAAAGGTGTGCATCACCACCACCCGGCAGTTTATTCTTATTTTCTCAGCAGTTAAAATAGTTTTTCCCTTTTGGTGGGCATGTACTAGCTGAAAGAAGTCTTGATAAATCTGGAGCTTTGATTGCTAGGTTTGTTTTTTTTTTTGGTCTCACTTGAGGAAATGAATGACTTACATTTCACAAGCCAGGAAGTGTGCTTGTTTGTGTGCATGCCTGCAGGCACCCACATGCATGTTTACCTAGTGTGCCAAGGCTCTGCTAGATGGACTGTACTCAGGTGACAGCAGAGGATGGGGGCAGACATGAAGGACATGCTTCTAAAGTAGCACGTTTTTATAAATGTTATAAAGGGAAGGGCTAGGGGTCCAGGACAGGGGATAACAGGAGTGACTTAATTTAAATCAGGAAGTTGGGGGACTTCTTTTGGAAGTGACATTTACAATTGAGACTTGGGCGGGGCAGCGATGGCACATGCCTTTAATCCCAGCACTCGGGAGGCAGAGGCAGGTGGATCTCTGTGAGTTCGAGGCCAGCCTGGTCTACAGAGTGAGTTCCAGGACAGGCGCAAAGCTACACAGAGAAACCCTGTCTTGAAAAACAAAACAAACAAACAAACAAACAAACAAATAAATAAAATTTAAAAAAATAAAATTGAGACTTTGGACTGGCAAGATGGCTCAACAAGTAAAGGCAATTGCTGCCAAGCCTCACACCCAGTGTTCAGTCCCTGGAGCCCCATAAAAGAAATACATGTCAACCACAAAGATAAGTAAAAACTGAGACCTGAAAAATGAGTAGAACAGTAGGGTAGACGTGTCCTAGGCTTTGCGGCCATGAGTATAAGATAGATGCTATATTCTAGAAAGTAAACGTTAAACTGAGAAAAATCAAAAGGAAATAGTTCAATGAGGTTTAAAAGATAGGTGAGGACTAGGCTGTACCAATTGTTAGCTGTTCTCAGAACAGCAGCAGCCACCTAAGTTTTGTTGTGACACGATTGGATCTGTATTTAAAGTGAGTTCTGGCAGTTTTGTGAAGAATGCATTTTTCTAGCCCCAGAGCAGTGAGCAGCCAGTTTGGAAGTCAGCACAATAGTCAGGTGAGAAGGGTGAGGGTCTTGTGGTACATTTTGGAGGAGAGTTGCAAATGCTGTGGAAGTCTCAGGGATTAGGGCGGGAGAGCAATTCTCAGGGAGAAAGTTTGGCTTTTCAAATGGGTGGATAAAGAGGAATGGGAGAGGCTTTCTAAAGCATTTGGTTGACGTGGAGAACAGGTCAGATTGCAGTTAGAGAGTATGTTGATTTGAGATAGCAGGTGCTCTGACAGCGATGGATGTAATGTTTCATTGTCATAGCCACAATTTTGAATTCTCAAAGTTCTGGAAACCCAAAATTGTTTTTATTATAACTCTTTTGACAGCAAAACTTGACCTGAATCTATGTGAAGTTGTTTATAATTTTAATTACCTTAGACTAAATGTACATGCTTTCTTTAGAAATATTAATATTAATAAGCATCAGATTGTAATGGTAGTAGCATAAAATGTCATTTTTATATTACCACATATCTTAATTTTAAAGATCCAAAAAATTTGAATTCTAAAACAAAGCAGCTGGTCCCAAATATTTCAGGTAAGAAATTGTAATCTGAGTCCCCCAAAATAGTGTGAGGTCCCAAAGCCATGATAACTTCATGTTTGATTTGCACGATCATGAAGAACTTGATAGAGGAAGAGAAGCTGAGACCCAAGTAAAGGCCAGAGTCAAAAAAAACAAAACAAAACCTGGGGTGTGCTGTGTCACTGCAGAATGCCCGCGTCAGCTGTGTGGCATGGAAAAGATGAAGCTCCCACAAGAGGCCTTAGGTTGTGTTTAAGGAAGTTCTCCAACGTAGTGAAATTTCTGTTGCAAAGTAGACTGTTAAAAACTGCAGCAAATGCCAGGTGGTGATGGCGCACACCTTTAACCCCAGCTCTTGTGAGGCAAAGGCAGGCAGATCTCTGAGTTTGAGGCCAGCCTGGGCTACAGAGTGAGTTCCAGGATAGCTAGAAGTGTTACACAGAAAAACCTATCTTGAAAAACCAATTTAAAAAATTTACTGTTAATTTTGCATTTCTGCTAATTTCAGTTAATCATTTAAATTAAAATAGGAATTAGAATTTGCTTTTCAGTCTTTTTCTTTATTGATGTTACTTAACTTTAAATATGGGAGTTTTGCCTGTATAGACCAGGAGAGGGCATCAGACCTCCTTGGACTGGAGTTAGACAGTTGTGAGCCTCCCTCCTTGTGGGTGCTGAGAATTGAACCTGGGTCCTCTGGAATAGCAGCCAGTGCTCTTACTGCTGAGACATCTCTTGACCTCTTAAATTTTTTAAAAAATTTTATGTTTGTGCAGGGCAGAGAACAGCTCTATGGAGCGGAATCTCTCATGCTGCTTTGTAGTCCAGGATCTAACTCAGACCTGAAATTTTATAAACATACACACACACACACACACACACACACACACATACACATACTCATACAAGTTGTTTGTTGTGTGTTTGTCTTTAGGTTCTGTGTGGGCCAAGCTGGCCTCCAGCTTGAGTTCTTGCCTTAGTCTCTTAAGTGCTGGGATGACAGGCAGGAGCCATCATGCCTTGTTTCGACATTATTTTTTCCCCCTGAGTAGGATCTCATTGTGCACCCCTGGCTCACTCAGAACTCACTGTATGGTCCAGGTTGTCATTGAGCTCACAGAAATCCACCTGCCTCTGCCTCCCAAGTGCTAGGATTAATAGTGTATGCCAATACATGCAGCTTTGCATATATTTTTAATGTTATTATTTTTAAAGTATTCTTTAGCAGGGAGGTTGTGGCTCACACCTTTAATCCCAGTACTTGAGAGTCAGAGGCAGGCAGATCTCTTGAGGTTCAAGGCTAACTGGTCTACAGATTGAATTCCAGGACAGCCAGGGCTACACAGAGAAACCCTGTCTGAAAAAAAAAAAAACTGGGGGGAAAATTTCCAGCATCCATCTTTCCATTTCCTTATCCGTTTCTTCTTTCTCATTGCATTTTCTTCAAAGTAGCATTTTAATTATTTACTTTGCCATTTGGTAATGAATATTGATTTACTTGAACAGATGTGAAGAGAGAGATATGTTTATCCTGATTTAAATAATCCTTGCTAGTGTGTATATTTCCTCTTAATATTTTTCTGTCTTTCTCTTTCTGATAGTTCATGTGATGTACACTTGTGTGCGTGCACACAAAACTGCCTAGTATTGGTTGTTTTTTTAAAATAAGGTTTATTTTTTAAAATTATGTAATGTGTGCCCACAGAGGCCAGAAGAGGCATTGGGTCCCCTGAGTTAGCTGGAGTTAGAGGCAGCTGTAAGTCACCAAGTCCTCTGCAGGAGCAGTCCGTGCTTTTAGCTGCAGAACCATCTGTCCAGTTCCTGTCTGTTTTCAGACAGGATTTCTGGGGACAGCCCAAACTGGCTCCAACGACCTTTTTTCTGTAGCCTTCCAGCTGCCATGGACCACTAAAATGGATTCCTATCATTTCTTTTTTTTTTTCTTTCCTTCTTTTCTAAAGAAACCTCTGTTTTTATTTATGTATATGTATGTATGTACTTTTGAGTGTGTGCCCTGTGTGCAGGTGTCTGGTGGAAGCCAGAAGAGGGTGTGAGATCCCCTGAAGCTGAAGTGACAGGTGGTTGTGAGCTGCATGGTTAGTACTTACTCACAGTGTGTGTGGTTTGAGTTTTCATTTGGGTAGAGAGTAAGAACGGTTGAAGTTGTAACCCCTCTGAGAGGAGAATGGTAGCTGCCAGAGGCCTGGGGATGGGGAGGAGGAGAAGTTGATCAGTGAGTACCAAGTTAGAGTCAGAGAGGGCAAGAAGTCTGTTGTGTTCAAATTTTTGTCATAAAGACTTGATAAATGTTTGAGGAGATAGGTTTATCCTGATTTAAACATTATGAAATACATACATGTATCAAAACAATACATAGTACCCCGTTAATGTGTATAGCTTTTATGTTTTTAAAGTCAGTTTAAAATGTAACTGTGCTTTACGTTCTTGCCTTTTTTCCACAGTTAGTTAATGGGACATTTTAAAAATTAGAAACATAATATGAAAATTTTGTTTACTCAGATGCAGTGAGGTTACTTTCTGTAGAAATGGATTCTGAGCAGCATGTCCTTTTGGCTATCTTTGGTAGCTGACAAGATTATGCTTTTTAAATGTAATGGTAAATGTGAGCATTATAAAGTGGGGAAATTTATCTAATTAGTTCAAGAAAGTTCATTCATTGGGCTGGGGAGATGACGAAGTGCTTGACACCCGGGAGTGAGGCCTGGAGCTCAGATCCCCAGAACCCACATAAAGCCACACTCAGTGTGTTTCCATAATCTCCAGGCTCCTAGGGCAAGATGGGTGGAGACGAACCTTGGGAACTCTCAGGGCACCTAGCCTGTTGTGTGCTAGATGGGTAATAAGAGACCCTGACTCAAGGTCAAAGGTGAGGGCTGACACCCGAGGTTGTCCTCTGGCTGCATACACCCTGTGGCATACATGTGCTGGCACTCAACACATGAACATGCACACAAGCACTTAGGCACAGTTGTTTTTTAGTTTAAGAAAATGCCTTCTTTTATCCTTAAACACATAAGACATATTCATATCCTACTGTTGAATTGCCCTGAATAAGAAGTAGTCACTTATTTTGAGTAATAATGTTAGTTAGCAGTGTGCTTTTTCTGTCCTAAAAGAAAAATCTCACAATCTCAGAAATGTATCTGAATTGTATGCATTGAATTATATGTGGATTCATGCTTCAAGATACTCTAAATAGGGGCCAGGAGAGATGTTTTAGTGGTTAAGAGCACTGGCTGCTCTTCAGAGGACCTGGGTTCAAGTCTCAGTACCCACCCCCATGGTAGCTCACATCTATCTGTAATTTCTGTTTCAGGGGATCCAACATCATCTTTTGTCCTCTTCAGGCACAGCAGGCACACGGTGTATATATATATTGAGAAATCCACAGGAGTCTGCTTAAGGAGTATTAGGGAATTTATTAGGATATAAACTGAGGAAATACACTCATGAATACAGAACTGAGTAGACAGCTGAAGTCATCCTCTGATCTGACGGGGAGCGAATCTACCTGGCAGTTCGATCACACTAGGAAGCAGGGAGAAGGAGACTCATGACCCCTCTCCCTTTCCTTTTAAGAGGTTACATACAAGCACTGCCTCCTTTGGGCCATATAGCCCGAGGTTATGGATGGAACAAATACCACTACATATATATGCAGGCAAAACACTCATACACTTAAAAAGTAAAAAGATACTTCTGAGCAGTTCAAAGTATACCATATTCAGTAAAGCTACTAAAAGGGAATGAAGACACACTCTCCTTGGAAGTAGGGAGTCATCCATATGAAATTAATTATGTAAGTCAGTTTTACTATATTTGATTCTATTTGTTTTTGAGAAAAAGTTTTTTTAATAAATTGTGACATTTAAGCTAAAGAACATTAAAAATTTTTTTTTATTAGATGTACTCATTTTCTGTGAGTGTTTTGCCTGCATCTGTATATGTGTTGTCATACGTGGTGCCTGCAGAGGTCAGAAGGAGGAACAGATCTCCTAGAGTTAGGGATGGTTGTGAAGCATATGTGCATGCTGGAAACTGAATCCAGGTCTTCTGCAAGAGCAGCCAGAGAACACTCAACCAGTGCTGAGCCGTTTCTCCAGCCCCTGGACCATTTCTTCGATTATAAACTTAGAAGACTCATCCTCCTATTGGGTGTCTCTTAAGTCTCTCTTCTTTAAAGATTTATTTTTATTTATGTCTCAGATCCTCTGGAGCTGGAGTTATACGCTGCTATGAGCCATCTGACTTGGGTACTGCAAATGAACTTGGGCTCTCTCAAAAACTGTATGTGCTTAACCAGAGAAAAGGAATTGGAATTTACACACACACACACACACACACACACACACACACACACACACACGAACTGGCACCTGTATTTTAGGGAAGGAGAAAAACACTAAGGTTGTGAGGTTGAAGAAATTTAGAAAATGCTGGGGTAAGTCAAGTGAGGCAGGTTCCTTTATTTCAGTATTTCTCAGGATTTTTGATCATGAGTTTTGCAAAACAGGAGCTAGCAGTAAAAGATGTTATGGTAACTAGGAAGTTTCCTTTGAGAGGCCCATTTCCTGGTGTGGTACACCCCCAGCTGACCCAGGGCATTCCCACTTCCATGGAGAACTGCTGAGACAAGTCACCTGGGGTTCCCCAAGTTTCTTTGATCAGACTGTTAACTTTTGGAAAGGTAGACAGGCAGGTTGGTAATCTTTAGCCAGATGGTAAACTTCTGGATCAAATGGTAAAGCTTTGTTCTGCTAGCATCAGTTTTTAGTTTTGGAAAGTTGCTCTGGCTTTTGTAATACTCTTATCTTCTGGATCTCCTAATGTTTTAAAATCCTGATTGTAGAGTTTAACTTGTCATAGCTTCAGAATCTGGAAAAGTTTCTGTTTGCCAAGATAATGGGATAGCAAACGCTAACTTTACTAGGTCCGTTTGTCTGGGAGCATTTTAAACACAGTGCTGATTTATTTAGTTGTCTATGCTAAAACAGTTTCTAAAACTCTTCTTAATTCCAGAGTATATGTTTGTATGTATGTATATATATTTTATAACCAAAACTTTTGTATTTCAAACCCAGAAATTTCAAGATATTGAAGAAACTCATCTCATTCACATAAAGGAAATTATAGGATCCTTGTCAAATGCTATAAGGGAAATTCATTTACAAATAGGCCAGGTAAATTTTTTGCTTTATGTTGAAATGATTTTTGAAATTTTATGTTCATTTACAGCTCTTTATTCTTTTACCACATTGTTTGGAAATCATACGTATGATACTGAATTATTTCAGATGAAGAATATGTATTTTCAGGGCTGGAGAGATGGCTCAGAGGTTAAGAGCATTGACTGCTCTTCCAGAGGTCCTGAGTTCAATTCCCAGCAACCACATGGTGGCTCCCAACCATCTGTAATGAGATCTGGTGACCTCTTCTGGCATGCAGGGATACATGCTGTATATATAATAAATAAATAAATCTTAAAAAAAAAAGTATATGTAGTTACATGTATTTTCTTATTGGTCACCAAGCATAATTTATTATTGTTGTTGTTTTTTGTTGTTATTGTCATTATTTGTTTTTTTTTAAGACAGGGTTTCTCTGTGTAGCCCTGGTTGTCCTGTAGGCCAGGCTGGCCTCCAACTCACAGAGATCTGCCTACCTCTGCCTCCCAAATACTGGGATTAAAGGCATGTGCCACCAGTGCCTGGCTGAAATCTACTATTTTTTTAGATTTATTGATTTATTTTAATTGTGTGTGGGTATGTACATATGACTAAAGGTGCTTGGAATTTAGAAGCATTAGCTTCCCCTGTAAGTGAAGCTACTGGTGTCTGTGAGCCTCTTCAGTGGGTGATGGGGATTGAACATGGGTCCTCTGGAAGAACTACCAGTAAGCCATCTCTCTAGCCCCTATTTAAATTGTTTTAAAGTAACTAAGTACTATATAATTATATAGTTACTATATAAGTAATTTATCAGTATTACTATGTATTTAACTATATAGTTAGTATATATTAAACAACTGGTTATTTTAAATAGTTATATACTTCTAAGAATTAACTATATAGTCCTCTTCATTAAAATTGGATCTTACCAACTTCTGAGTATTTCTCTTTTCAAGTTTTACTATTTTAAGGTTAGAACAGCAACTTCAGTAATCAGAGCATTTAAATGTGAAAGTGTTTAGAATGTGTTTAATGATAATCTGGAGTGTATTGAAATAAGGAGAGGAGAATCTTTTCCCTTGCTATTTAAAATGTAAACATTAGCCAGGCAGTGGTAGCTAGTCCCAGCACTCAGGAGGCAGAGGCAGGCAGATCTCTATGAGTTCAAGGCCAGCCTGGTCCACAAAGTGAGTTTCAGGACAGGTGGGACTTTTACAGAGAAACCCTACCTTGAAAAACCAAAAAAAAAAAAGGAAGGAAAAAAAATAAGAATTTTGTCTCTAAAATAATCAAAAGTGGCAATACTAAACTGCCTACATACTATGCCCTAGTGGAGAAGGTAAGCAAGCAGAAGTTGATCTCTAGAAATCTGCCAACGTAGTTAGGAACCAACATGGGAGGGAAGAACTCTGGTGTAATGTTTTGAATTGCTTTGTAAAGTAACAATGTTAGCTAAAAAAAGAAAAAAAATCTTTGTTTTTTTAATAGGTTCATGAAGAATTTATAAATAATATGGCTAATACTACAATTGAAAGTTTGATACAAAAATTTGCTGAGTCAAAAGGCACAGGGAAAGAAAGACCTGGTAAGATGATAAACTGCAAGAGAACAAATATTTGCCTTATTATTGTTATTTTTTAATTGTAACTTTATGTCACATACCAACCCTGAACAACATTTTTAAACTGTAAAATGGAGTCAGTCTTAAAAATGAGCCACACTTGTTTGTTTTGTATTTATGAGTGTTTTGCCTACATGTCTGTATGTGTACTAGTTGCATGCCTGGTGCCGGAGGAGGCTAGAAGAGGGTCTCAGATCCTCTGAAATTAGCACTGTAGATGAGTGTAAGCCACCATGTGGTGCTGGGAATGGAAGGCAGGTCCTCTGCAAGAGCAGCCAGTGATCTAAACCACTGAGCCATCTCTCCAGCCTCTAAGTTAAGGCTTTTGTCACAGCTTTATTTGTTAATGATTTAAATACTTTTATATAACTTTTACTAAATGAAACTATTTGCAGTTTGTTTGGATTTCTGAAAGGAGAGTTAGCTACTGAAACAGAAGGCCTGTTTCATAAAGAAAGATTGAGAGGAAATGCTGACCCTTCATCACTGAGACCAATGTAGACCTTTCTTAAGCCACTGCCTAGCTTCACTTCCAGAATTCTTGATTCCAAGGCCATTTGGAAAAAACCAGGACAGACCTGTTAACGCCAGAATGATGGTGAGGTGTCTAAGTAGAGAAGAGGTCTTCATCTTTGTATTCTAGTTACGTTAAACTGTAGTTTTCCAGATGTTGTCATTGTCAGGAACTGGGCAAGGTGTACTTTTTATAACTATATGTGTATCTACAATCATCTAAAAATACTCCAAAAATGAGCTGAAATCTTAACCTTCACTTATAAGCAATACTTTCCCTTAAGTCACAGGTGATCCAGAGTAGCATGTAAAAATGAAAGAATCCAAAACATCGGCTTGAAGTGTCTTGTTCTTCAGACATTAAATCAGAGACTAATTGGAACATTGAAGTTTTACGCTGACAGTTGTGTTTCAGCTTCTGGAGGGGGGCCTTTAGGATTACTGGCATGCTCTACCATTCTTAGCTGTGATTGGCATTTTTGATAGCTTTTGGGTAGGAGTGGAGACGGTCTCACTGGGTGCCTGTCACTGTCCCAGCACTCACTGTGTAGACCGGCCCCTGGTGACACTGTGCTGGCCCTGGTGGAAGTTGTCTCCACTCTGCCTGGCTTTCCAAAGACTCAGTCAAGGGCTGACAGGCATGTGATGTGTGTACAGGGAAGAGACTGCCCTGCCGCTAGGTCTAGCAGTTTCCTTCAGGGGAATCTCAGAGCCCTTCCCCGCACTGCCCGTGCAGCTCCTGCCAGTCGAGAGGCCTGGCACTCCTGTGGATGCCTCATCTCTGGCTCAGTTGAAGAGAGTCTTTGTTTCCACGTGTTGACAAGCCAGTTCAGACAAGTTGGAATACAAAATGCCACGCCTTGGCTTTTTAACCTGGAAGGGCAGGACTGAATTCAAGGAGGCGCTGTCACTAGGACTTGTTTTACTCTCCCTCGCCCCTTGCTTTTTTCTGCGTGGCTTCCCCTTCTTCAGCTCCTGGTGTAGATGTTCTCTGCATTGCTGGGGAGGAGTCACCAACAGGTCAGTGACTGTCAGTTGAGAGTCCAGGGAGGAAAATCAGACTTTTGTTTGCCTAGTGTTAGGGTAGTAATTCTAGGGAGGTGTTCTTACGGCATGTCCGTTTTAGTTCTGCATTGTAGTATCAGTGTACAAAGCTCATTAGACTATCAAATAAAACCTTTTAAAACTGGAATTGAATGTATGTTTCAATTATAGGCCATAGTCATGTTATTAATACTTAAATGATCAGAAACATCAGTTCAGAAGGATTTGTTTTGTAATTAGATAAACTAGAGGGAAATGTTACATAATTTGGTTTATATTGCACTCGTGGAATTTTATTACTTAATGAGAATTTTAAAATAATCTAGTCCAAAGCCATTTATTTAACATAAGTATGTTGGAACTTATGAAAACATGCCTTTCATTCCACTTCATATAGGTAGCCTAGTTTGCTTTCTGCTGCTATGATAAAACACTTGACAGAAAATTTGAGGAGGAAAGAGTTAATTTCAGATTACAGTTTATAGTCCATCCTATAAGAACCTCAAGACAGGAGCCTGGCTGGACACAGGAATTGAAGCAGAGGCCAGGAAGGAACGGGACTTCCTGGCTTGCTCCTCACAGCTCACTTAGTTTGCTTTTTATAATCCAGGACCACCACCCAGGTGGCACTGCCCACAGTGGTCTAGGCTCTTCCACATTAGTCATTCATTAAGAAAATGTCCCAAGAGTGGCCTACAGGCATCTGATAGAGCCATTTTCTCAAGGTTCCCTTTCCCTATTTGTCGACAGTTTGTGTCAAGTTGACAAAACTAACCACCACAATGAGTTAAACATTTTGTCAATTCTCAGAAATTGCTAGACCCTTCCAATTCATTGATTCATTGTATTGTCTTCCCTGCCTAGCCACTGATACATTTTCCCTGGGAAGTTGTTTCCTAAGCTGCCCTCTGTCCTCTGGATGTTTGGACTAGTGCTCATCAGCAGTTGCCTTTGACATTGCAGACACCCAGCACATGTGCTTTCTTGTCTCTATTGTGGTACAGTAGTTTATGGTTGATCTTTACCAGCAGTGGGATTTTAAGTCCCAGAGCTCTCGTCGGTGGGAGTACCTGACCCATGGGACTATTGGGAAGTTTGCATACTATTGTGACATGACCAACTAATTAATGGTACTCTGAAAAGCTAAAACATTGCTGACTAAATGGTGAGTATGGTAGATATCATTTCTTTATAAATTGACATTTAATACCTCAGTGTATACTGTAATGTGTAGAAAATACCTGTAATTTAGTTTCAGAGCATATCACTAAACCTAGAAGTAGGCAGCTTTTTCAGGGTGACTGCTGGGACTGTGTATGGAGGTGTGTTTCAGAACGAGTGGAGAAGGGCTGTGGAGAGTAGACGGGTGAATGTGCCTGCTCTGCTTCGGGTGCCCTCAGTGGGGAAGGACAGCTCTTTCTTGGTCTTGTCCAGTCTTTTAACCTGAGCAGGGGCTCCAAGGGCTCCTTACAGTGATGGGGAATTGATGTTTCTCAGAACCAGAAACTCCGCATTTTGTATGTCATTGTATAAAATCCGTATATTTCAAGTATTTTATTACCTCAGAAGTCATCTAGTCCTAGTCTCAGTCTAGTCTGCTGATGTCTGTTATTTCTACTGTTTTGTATGGGCCTCCCTGGTTAATGAGTTTCTTTGCTAGTTTTAGTTTAATGGGATACAGATTTTAGTGAGAAAACCAGAGGCTCTGTTACTTTTAAATGTACATACTTAATACGTAAACATCTTTCTGGGGGGAGGTGTTTGTTAGAGAGGCCAGAGATAATAGATAATCTTTAGTTAGTTTTCTATTACAAGATATAACATGTTTTTTTGAGGTATCTAGTGTAAATCAAATATTTTGGGAGTGTTCAAATGTTTCCCTAGTACTTGAGATAATCATAAAAATTCCTTTATGTGTAGTTAGTACTGTCTGGTTTCTCTGGAATTTGAATTATAATAACTGGGTGCTTTGAGTACCACAGTACCCTGTAGTCTGAAAGAGTCAGGAAGAAACACGTGTTTTCTAATTTAGATCTCTATATTCTGACTTCATCCTAGTAGCCTTAATTGTTCTCATATATTTAGTTTGCTGAAGGATGTTACACAGTTGATGCTGGTCTGGAACTTGCTGTGTAGCCCAGGGTTCCAAACTCCTTCCTCTGCAATACTCTGGTGCTGGGATTATAGCACACCAGGATGCCCAATTTACGACCCATAGTTTGGTTGTTTCCTAGTTGATAGTCTCCCTGTTAATTTTACAGTATGCTTTCATAAAAATTTAGTAACTGCCAGTTATAAGAATCAATAGGATAAATAACTTTAAAAATAAAAAGTTAATAGGCCACAATGTAATGCTTAAAGATAACAGTTTTGTTGAAAAACTTATCTTTGTTTTCATTTCATGCAAAGTAGGTTCTGGCTTCCAGCTGAAGAGTCCTAAGTACTTCAGAGTCAAAGATCCAGATCTTTGACAGTAAAGATACAAATAGGATGCGCTTGAGAGAGGGGGGATGTAAAGAAAGAGGAGAAGATGAGATGCTGGTCAGACTTCCTACATGACATTACTGTGTTAGCTTAGTTGTCTGGACTACTTCAGCCTCTGTATTAACCATACTGCAATTTATAATGTAAAAGAAAACTTGTGAAAAATGCAACCTATTTATTGGTCGTCTTTCTAGGCCTCCTTGAAGATTTGATAAAATACCAAACCTAGAGAACTTATTATCCATGACCCTACCTAGACTTCTTTTAAATTTTATAAATTTATTATAAAAATATTTGCAAATAAATAAAAATTTACCATACCCAAATTAAACAGACCCCAAGTTTGTACAACTCTGTGAGCTTCTATATTTAGAATACATATTTAGAATGGAAAAATGTGGAGCTTTATACTAAATTTTACCCTGAGTACTAAATATATTTTATGCACTTAGCTACCACCAAAACCAAAAGATTCATGACAGAATTAGAACTAGAAAAACAATTAGATTTATATTTTTTATAACCCAGGTTTTTAAAATTGCTTTTGTTGTTGTTTTGTTTTTCGAGACAGTGTTCCTCTGTATAGCTCTGGCTGTCGTGGAATTCACTCTGTAGATCAGGCTGGCCTGGAACTCAGAGTTGTGCCTTCCTTTGTTCCTGAGTGCTGGGACTAAAGGAGTGTGCCTCCAACACCTGGCAACAAACTGCTTTTAAGATAAGAGAAAAAAATTCCAGAGACATTTTTGTGTTTTTTTTTTTTTGGGGGGGGGGGAACGCGTTGAGACAAGGTTTCACTGTGTAGCGCTGGCTGTCCTAGAACTCACTCTGTAGACCAGACTGGCCTCCTTAGTGCCAGGATTAAAGGTGAGTGCCACCACTGCCTGGCAGTGTTCTTGTTTTCCTAAGCTGATTTTTACAGCCAGGCTTGCCTTCCTCCCTCCCTTCTTTCTCCTCCTCTCCCTCCTCCTCCTCCTTTGATGGGGGGTGGGGTCTCATAGTTTCCCAGTTTTGCCTGACTTTGCTTCCTGAAGGCTGCAATTCAGACATGTACCATTGCACATGGCTTGATTAAAAGTTGTGTGTAGAGTGACGAGAAGCAGGTTCTAGTTCTTTTTATGTTCTGTAAAAGAAGTTAACTCAGGCCAGTTTGAACTTCAAAGGTAGTTTATTGGAAGGAAACTGAGGTATCTCAATGATTCAAGCTAAGGCATGTGGCAAGGTTTCAGAAGGAAACCCATACCAGGAGTAAGAAAGTGAGAAGTCTCTACATCCATGGTTTCTTGTTTTCTTTGTTTCCATAGTACATGAAATCAAGTGAGCTCAGCAATGTCTTGGTGATGTTCCTCGTTTCTTAGTTGCACCCATGGCTTAGAGTCAGTGAATTCAAGGGTTTTGTTTGTTTGCTTTTCCTTTTCTTTTTTTTTTTTAAAGATTTATTTATTTATTATATACACAGTGTTCTATCTGAGTGTATGCCTGCAGGCCGGAAGACGGCACCAGATCTCATTACAGATGGTTATTAGCCACCATGTGGTTCTGGGAATTGAACTCTGGACCTCTGGAAGAGCAGCCAGTGCTCTTAACCTCCGAGCCATCTCTCCAGCCCTTGTTTGCTTTTCTTTTCCAAGTTTTTTTTTTTTTTTTTTTTTGAGAAATCCTATGATTGGTTCAGGTTGGGTCAGGTAATCTTTCAGTCTAGTCAGTTCTGGCTAGGTCCTGTTTTACAAATATTGCTGTGCTTCCCCTGCCTGAAGAAGGGGCATTTCCCAGAGAGATGACTGGGCTGAGCTCAGCATCATCCCAGCACTGAGTCATCTCCACCTCAGAGACCCATTAAGACAGCTAGAGATGGGACTTTGGAGGCAAGAGAGAAGTTGCTTGAAAATGTATATTGAGCATAAGTTTCCTCTTAACATTTTGCTGTAAACTTTTGATATATGTTGAATAATTGGAAATATTTTACCGTGAACAACTCAGATTCCATTTTATCCATTTTATCAAACTCTCTGTCCATAGATAGCATTTAGCAGTCTGACTAGTGAGGCACTTAGATTCTACTTTGATGTCAGTTCTTAGTTTTATGTTGAATTTGAATAGAGGGATTATCTAGCAGGATTTATGATCTGTGTTTCCCAAAGAACTAATGTGGCACATTTTTTTAATGTTTTGACCATTTATAATTTTTCTTGTCTAAGAATTTCAATCTTTGACCATTCTAAAAATTGGACTGGATAACCTATTAATACTGAATTTGTAAGCTGTATATCAGATTCATATTTTGTGAAAATTTTCTCTTAGTTTGAGGTTGTTATTTTTTATTTTATTTATTGGTATGTATGTGGATCGTGTGTCTGGCTGGTGTTCTTGGAGGCCAGAAGAGGTATTGGATCCCTTGGGACTCAAGACAGTTGTGAGCTGTCATGAGGGTGCTAGAAATTGAACCTAGGTACTCTGAAAGAACAGCCAGTGCTTTTAATCACTGAGCCATCTCTCCAGCCCTTAGGTTGTCATTTTGAAAAGGAAAAAATTTTGATCAAGTTTGGTTCCCCAGATTCTTACTTTTATGTTTTATGTCTTTGATGTCATTTAAAAAAATTTTTTTTGTGTTGCTGGTGTTTAATCCAGGCCTGTCACCTGCTAGGCAAGCTGTCCCACCACTGAGCTATATTGCCCAGCCTTGTTTTTACTAGAGTTCACTGTGTGGCCCAGATAGGCATTGGACTCAGCTTCTTGCCTCAGCTTCCCATGTAGCTGTTATTTGAGGCCTGCTTCACCAGTAAAGCTTGCTGTCATACTGAAGAAGTGTTTGTCTAGTGCATGGTGGTGCATGCCTTTAATCTCAGCACTTGGGAGGCAGAGGCAGGTGGATCTCTGTGTTTGAGGCCAGCCTGGTCTACAGAGTGAGTTTTAGGACAGCCAGGACTGTGTAGAGAAACCTTGTCTTGAAAAAACAAACTTCCAGAAAAGTTCCTAGTGGTCATAGCAAGGATGACTTGAGCAAGTAATAAGTAATGACTAGATTGCATTGTAACCCAAAGAAGAAAATCAGTTGCGGGAGTTCATACAGGTATTGCAAATATTTGGATAGAGCTGATTCTCTGCTTCTGTCATGTAGTCCTGGGGATCTAACTTAATGCTCCTCAGCCCATTTAGCTTTCATTGATTGTGAAGAAACTGTAGCATTAAGTCAGATGAATACTTGTTAAAAATACAGAATCACTGGCCTGGCAGTGGTGGCGCATACCTTTAGTTCCATCTCAGGAGGTAGAGGCAGGCAGATCTCTAAGTTTGATGCCAGTTTGGTCTACAGAGTGAGTTCTAGGACAGCCAGGGCTATACAGAGAAACTCTGTCTCTAAAACAAACAAAACAAAATCACAGCCCTATCCAATCAAATCAGAATATGTCTTTTAATATGGCCCCTGGGTAGTTTTTATACAGGATAGCTGGGGAAGCCTTGTCTAGACTTACTGAACAACCCCAGTGTCCTCTAGAGCTGTACTTCTTTGGTGTGATTCTTGGACCATTAAGATGCAGACTCCTAAATGCCACCCTGGACTTGACTAGGATTCTCTGCGGTTGGAACCTAGAGATATGTGGGTTGACAAATCTTCCAGGTGGTCATAACCTTAGATCATTGGTTGAGAAGTGCCGTAGTAGGATTTTCTGATGGCCAGATGGGATTTAAAACTACCTGATTAAAGAAATTATTTCCACAGGACCTTTACTGAAATAGATATACTTGCTATCTGTAAGTTTTCAAATGGTTTTTAGCAAAAGAGAAAAGAAAAAAGTGGATGGGTATATGTAGAGAGAAATCATATATAAGGCATTCCTAAGCATTCCCCTTTCATAGTAATATAAATGATTACCTACATTAACAATAAGTTGCTACCTAGCTAAAAACCAAGTGCTAGAACTAGAACTTGAGTCCCAGCAGAAGGGTACACCCGCAGGCCCGAGTCTGGTGCTCTTCTACTGTTAGCTTGCCTATCCCAGGCGTCTGGCAAGCC
Organism: Onychomys torridus; assembly: GCF_903995425.1. Taxonomy (NCBI): domain Eukaryota; kingdom Metazoa; phylum Chordata; class Mammalia; order Rodentia; family Cricetidae; genus Onychomys; species Onychomys torridus. The sequence continues at coordinate 22,492,618 of NC_050457.1, read as the reverse complement.
AAGGAGCAAGCTTGAAGATGAGTGTTAGCTACCTCTCTGTTCTTCTCCCTACCCAGCACTCGTTTTCTCTCTCTCTCTGTCTCTCTGTCTCTCTGTCTCTCTGTCTCTCCACTAGACTTCATTAGAGTGTGTGGTTGCAGGTACTGTGTGTTTTGCCTTGGCTCTAATTTGAACTAGTTTGAATCAGGTAGTCTTTAGTTGGGAATCTGTAGAATTGTACTTGATTTGGATAGCTATGGCATACTTAGTTTTTAGTCAGTTTTTTTAAATTGTATTTTTATGGAAGAACTTAATATTTATTTTATATGCAATCAGATGTACTGGAATTGGAATAACAGGTGGTTGTAAGCCACCACAACAGTGGTAGGAACTGAACCCAGGTCTGTGCAAGGACATTAAGTGATCTTATGCTGAGCTTCTCTTCAGCCCCTTAAGGCAGTTTTTAATGTGACAGGTGTGAGTTTGCTGTTGATGGCTTCAGATTTAGGATTAAGTACCAGGGCAGTGTGAACTGTTAGGTAACTATGCCACGTACTTGATAGTCAACCTCATTCAACAAAACATTTTGGTGATTCAAAATTAATATCTTTGTTTTTCTTTTGTAATATTTCTTCAAAGTTCTGATCCAGATTAGTTTGGGTGAAAGGTCATTAGGTCGATGGCTTTTTGTAGAAACAGTTCATTCCTACTTTCTACTGAAACCTCATATTTAAGATATTTTGCTTTGAATTACTCACCTTTTGGGAGTGTTCTCTTATGAGCGGAATGTACAGTGGCATTTTTAGAAAATGTGTGATGAGAACATCAAGAGACAGAAGCAAATGGTTTTACTTTTATGTGAACTAAATTGCTCTGTGGCCATGCATAAAGCCCTGTGCTGAGAGCGGTTATTATCTGCATACAGAATGAGTTGAGTCCAGAGCAGTTGAGATTCCATTTGTCGCCAACTAGTGATTAAGACTCTTACTCGGCTGCAGTACTGTCTTACGATTAAATAGCAGTGAAGGGCATCTGAGGGAGGGCTGGGTAAACTCTCCTTGGGAAACATGCTACCAGGGGTCAGACTACAGGGACCCCAGCTGAGCTGGCAGCTGGCACTGAGCCAGGCACACAGAGCCAGCCATGTGAAGGAATACATGCCATTTGCAACAGGAAAATCTGTGTATGATTTAATTTTTTTATGAGGAGTCTGTTGCATTATGTTAGGAACTCTTGGCATTTCTACTTTTAGTGGAAAAGTATATGTGGATGATAGTCAGTATAAACATTCATATTTTATATTGCAAAAATGTCATTTTGAATAATTTCATTGGACACTATCTTATTTTGAATTGGTTTTGGGTTGTGTATGTATAAAAGATAAAGGGGAAAATTGAGCAAGATGTCTATAATATGTCTAGTCAAAGATTGTGAGGAAGTAATTGATTTTACTTTTAAAGGATGCCTTTGTTGTTTTCTTGCATAAAATCATCCAGTTCGAAAACCTTTTCTCTGCACATTGCATTTGCGCAGTTCGATTTGTCTGGTGGTACTGTTTTGTCTGTGTCTTTCTTCCCTTGCTCTGGAATCCGCTGGTACCTTAGAGATTCTTCCATAGTTAATGAGTAAAATGAGGTGTTGTGTAGTTGTGGGGGATTTATGAGTGCCACATCTCTGGTTACCTTGTTTGAATAAACTTTTCCCTTAGTTATGTGACGTATCACTGTATTTTCTCAGGCTCTTCTAGTACTTAAGAAAGCCAGGACACGTGGACCGGTGATGCTGAGGCCAGCGGCACTCTTTGTAATTTACAGGCCCACAGCACTGCTGATTGTGTGATGTGCATGCGTTAGTTCCTTACCTTCACTGTCTTCCTCTCCGTTTTCATCTCATTGTAATATTAGCAGATCTCTAAAAGATTCTAAGTGATTGCTCAGTTCCAGATCTGTAGTGTGGGTTTACATAATCTCCTTAAATTGTTTGACCTTTTAAGGCTGTTTTGAGTATAAGTGATAAACCTTTCTTAGTCACATGTTACAAAATAATGATGTAAAAATGAAGATATTGGTAATTAATTGGTTAGGACTTTATCAGCTCCTTTTGTGGACTATTTTAGTTATTCTGGGAATAAGCAGAAGCAGTGATCATCTGATTTGAAGAGAAACAAGAACCAAAGAAAAATAAGGGAGAGGGAACATTTAGTCTATGTTTTTAGAGAAATATTTTGTATTAAGCCACAAACAGGAACTCTGGCCATGAATGAGGACATAGTTAAGTGTAACATCTCAGAAGAACAAGGAGGAAAACCTGTCATTGTCTCTTTTATAAAGTTCTTTTTGTTTTTAAGAATTATTTATGTATACTATGCTCTGCCTGCATGTGTGCCTGCACGCCAGAAGAGGGCGCCAGATCTCATTATACATGGTTGTGAGTCATCATATGGTTGTCAGGAACTGAACTCAAGACATCTGGAAGAGCAGCCAGTGCTCTTAACCTCTGAGCCATCTCTCCAGCCCATAAATTTCTTTCTTTCTTTCTTTTTTTTAAGCTGAGGATCGAACCCAGGGCCTTGCGCTTGCTAGGCAAGCACTCTACCACTGAGCTAAATCCCCAACCGCCCATAAATTTCTTAATAATGAAGGCTATGTCAATTGTTACTCATAAATTAGGTATTTCATAAAGTATGCTGGACTTCTATAACCCTAAGTATTATAAATGACAGCTAACATGATACTAGAGGGAAAGAGATGATGTGTAGTGTGATGTTTAACTGGAGTATGTTAAAAGGAGAATAATTCAAGCCTTTTGTTTCTTTTTCTGTCACCTAAACCATGTATTACTTCATGTATGAAACATTTCTTATTCAATGACATGTAAAACTAGTCTGCAGTTCTGTCATTTTAGGGCTAATTTAATTCCTTTCTGTCTGAGTTTACCTTCTTGTTTCTTGTTCTGCAGTATATCCATCCCTCTTAGTAGCACATAATTAATTTTTCTTTCAGACCACTTTGCCAGGTTATGTGTATGAACATGCTTTTCACGTTAAAAATACTTCTATTAGGTGAGGTGTGATGGTGCACATACCTTTAATCCCATCATTTGGTAAGCAGAAGCAGGTGAATCTCTTGAGTTCAAGGCCAGCCTGGTCCTACATAGTGAGTTTCAGCTTAACCAGAGCTACATAGTTAAAACCCTGCCTCAAACAAACAAAAATCTTTCCATTGCCTATAAACTGCACATAAAATATCTTGGCCTTCTAATACAATTAGAGATCTGGATTTTTGATCCTAAGGTGACGACTTAATGAGGATGTAATTATTTATGCAACCGAAGACCTAATATTTACTAAGCATAACCCTAGGAGTTGATAGACTAAAGAATGGGACAGATGAGGTGCCAAGCTTGTCCTCTAGTGCTGTTTCCTGCTTTCTTCTGCTTTCCCATGAGCACAGCCAGGGGTTCAGCCCCTGCCTCCTACTGCTTATTTTCTTCACTAACTGTGCTGCAGGGTGCTGAAAAGCAGAAACTGCCTGTGCTCTGTGGGATAACCTAGAAAGAGTTGTCAGTAAATGATTGTATTAGTAGAGCAGTCTCAGTTTTAAATTTTTAATTCACATTCATTTATGTGTGTTTCTAGGCGGGGGTGTGCACCCCAGGGTGTAGTTGTGGAGGTCACAGAAAAACTTAAAGAAGACAGTTTGTTTATCTATCTATATCTATCTATCTATCTATCTATCTATCTATCTATCTATCTATCTATCTACCTATGATTTCTACCAACCTTGTGGTTCCTAGGGATCAAACATAGGTGGTCAGGCTCGGTGGCAAGCATCTTTACATGTTGAACCGTTTTTCCAACCCTTACTTTTTTCTTTGTTTTTTTTTTTTTTGTTGTTGTTGTTTTGTTTTGTTAGGATTATTTAATTAAGAATTATTACTGAGGGGCTGGAGAGATGGCTCAACAGTTAAGAGCACTTGCTGCTCTTTCAGAGGACCTGAATTTGGTTTCCAGCACCTACGTGGCAGCTCACAACTGTGTGTAACTCCAGGGGGATCTGATACCCTCTTCTGGCTTTGTCAGGCACCAGACATGTGTGCAGTATATATCCACACATGCAGGTACTCACACAAAATAAAAATAAATATTTTAAAAAATGGTTACTGAGGGCTGGTGAGATGGCTCAGCAGGCAAACATATTATTGTACAAGCCTGGCAACCTGAGTTTGATCCAGAGTGGAAGAACCAATTCTTCTGACCTCTGCATGGACCTGCCAGTCCTCACTCTTTCACATATACCTGTACGGTAACAGCACAATACTTTGTTATTCTAACGAGCACTGGAACACGTTATAGCATGACTTACAGAGGATGGCTCGTCAGGCTGGTGAGATGGCTCAGCAGCTAGAAGCAGCTGCACCTCAAGCCTGACAGCCTGAGTTCTCTTCCTGGAACCCATGTAAGAAAGCTTATGCAGTGGTGTGCATCAGCATGCTCTCAAGCCAGTCTGGAGTACAAAGTACAGCAGATACATGGAGAGCCTTTCCTCAGCAAAATAGAAAGAACCCCGCACTCACACATCAGATAGGCACATTCATAAATGCATAATTAAATATTTCAAATTAAATTTTCAAAGTTAAAACACTTTGATAATTATTTTTTGAAGCAAGTTTTTTCTTCTCCAACCCAGGCCTTATTGAGTTTGAAGAGTGTGACCCTGCTAGTGCAGTGGAAGGTAAGTTGACTACTTGTAACATACTGACTCTATGGGAACTAGTGTCTTCTGCTTGGTGAGCAGATAGAGAGGGACTGCTATCCATTGACGCTAGCACAGTGTTAAAATACGGATATTAAATGGTCTTGGATACTGAACCCAGGGCTTACTTATATTCTACTAGTGACATATACCCACAGCCCGAGATAATACTTTTGAAAATACATGCAATGAATTACATACTTTTTTTTTCCTCATGTGTAATAGCCTTCTGTCCTGGAACTTGCTCTGTAGCCCAGGCTGGCCTTAAACTCACAGAACTCCACCTGCCTCTGCCTCCCAAGTGCTGGGATTAAAGGCATGTGCAATTTTTTTTTTGAGTTTTAATACATCTTCATATGCTCATTTAACTGATGTTAAAAGGGAGTATTTACTAGAAAAAAAGAGAATTTCTTTAAGTGAATATTCTGTAATCCTTTAATGAACCATACTGCATTACATAAAAGTTGAAACAGACTCTGAATGATATAAGTTGTAGGCTTTACTAATTGATGCTGTTTATGTTGGTTCTTTGCTCATTCATTGATTCTCCATTCATTCGTTTATTAGGATTTTTTGGGAAAAGCGTTTTGCCATGTATCCTGGGCTGGTAACAAACTTAAAACCCTTCTGCCCCAGCTTCTAGAGTGCTAAGATGACAGGTGTACACCACCACTCCTGAAAATACTTTTCTTTCTTTCATCCAAAATTTGCTTGTCACGAAAAAATTTGTCTTGAGTTTTTGTATTTATATCCGAAAAAGAACAGACATTTCTATTAAAATGTACATTTATGTTAAAGGCATAAAACCAAGGAAAAGAAAGACGTTTGCTTTGCCTGGAATAATTAAAAAGGAAAAGGATGCAGAGTCTGTGTAAGTATTTTAAATATTACCCAAATCCTTTTCATTGTTTCTAAGTGATTAAGAATGGTTTTGCTTTTGAAAAGAAAAGGTCTTTTTGAAAATATTCAAAGTATATGTCTAAACTGGAAGGAGGAGGAAGAAGAGGAGGAGGAGGAGAAAGAAAAAGCCCTTCTGAATGACTAGATTTGCCAGTTTTTCTGGTTTTAGTTCATAACATTAACATTTTCTGACTTACTATACTACAATTTGAAGACATTATAGACAAAAGCTGATGTGCTTAGGAACTGCATGTAGAAAACAGAAGCCAGTCCTGCAGATTGTCCTATGGTCCCTTGCCACTGTCCCCAGTAAAGTTTTAAAAACATAAACGCTGTTAGAAAGCCCTGTAGAACAGACAGCTTCGTTGATCACACTGATGAGTGTGTTCCTGGAAAACAAGTACAGCCAGCCACAAGCAGTTTAGATTATGTGGAGCTGTTCAGGCTTTTACAGTTATTTTTGAGGTGAGAAGGTCCACTTTAGAATTTTAAGTTAAATTAAAATTATTTTAATGCTCATGACTTGATTTCTCAAAATATTTTTGTAGAATTCAAACAAAAGCTATATCTAAGTACCAAGATAGATATTCTAAATATGATATAATTAGCAGATAGTTCTAATAATTGAATCTTGTAATGCTTCTTCTTTTTTGTTTTTTTGTTTTTTTTTTAAACAGTGAATGTCCTGATGCAGATTCACTTGTAAGTAATTTTAATTTTATTACAGGCAATTTAAATTAGGTATTTTCATTAGAAAAAATCGTATTTGACTTTTTTTGAACCTGTCTTTAAAGAAAAATACCATTTAATAAATTGCTGCTAAAATAATTTTAAAGGTGTATCCCAGTTTTACATTGCAGTATACTTTTCTGTTAAATTAAAAATACTTCTCACTGTCTTTGAGAAATGTATAATTTAACTTTTAAAGTTAAAGTGGCACCATATCAATAAAGTTTTCTTGGGAAATAAACCGGGTTGGGGATTTAGCTCAGTGGTAGAGCACTCTCCTAGCAAGTGCAAGGTCCTGGGTTTGATCCTCAGCTCAAAAAAAAAAAAGAAACCTTGGGAGCTGGAGAGATGTCTCAGAGGTTAAGAGCACTGGCTCCTCTTCCAGAGGTCCTGAGTTCAATTCCCAGCAACCACATGGTGGCTCACAGTCATCTATAATGAGATCTGGGGTCCTTTTCTGGCATGTAGGAATACTTGGAGGCAGAATGTTGTATACATAATAAACAAACAAATCTTTAAAAAAGTGAGAAACGTTTATTGTTTTAGGTGTTTTTTTGTTTTGTTTTGTTTTGTTTTTCCTTTTAAGACAAGGTTTCTTTGCATAGGAGTCCTGGCTGACCTGGAACTCACTCTGTAGACCAGTCTGGCCTCCAACTCAGAGATCTACCTGCCTCTGCCTCCCAGTTGCTGGGATGAAAGGTGTGCACCACCGACACCCAGCTTAAAAGATAGTTTTACCTGTTCATGTATTTGGTTTTCATTTAAGACATCATCTTAGAGACTATAGCAACAACTATGGTTACCCCTTTTCTGTTTTTTGTGTGTGTGTTTCTAAGGTTTGTTTCTATTTCTTGGTTAAATGTGATTTTTATAAATAATTAAAGTAGATAATAAATTGAGTTTCCAATGGGTCTATTGCAAGAATAGAGTTACCAAATGATGTAAGTAGTGTGTAAACAGATTGTGTTGACTAGGGTAGGAGTTTGAATATTCTGGGTTTTTTGTTATGTTTGGTTTGGTTTCTTTTTTTTTTGCTTTGAAATATTTTAATCTTAAATAACATAGTGTAACAAAGAAGTGAAAGTATTTTGAAAAAACACGGTCGTATGTAATTTAGATAAACTAGTATTTTTCTATTTCAGCTTTCAAGTAAGAAGTTGTGGTTTATTAATAACTTAATTTGAAAATTGAGGCTGGAAAGATACCTCAGTGTTTCAGAGCATGTACTGCTCTTGCAAAAGACCAGAATTTGGTTCCTAGCTCCCACTTCTGGCAACTCAGAACTGTCTGTAACTCCAGTTCTAGGGTATCCGATGCCCTCAGGCCTCCTCTTCCATCTGCACACGCATGGTACATGTAAACTCATGCAGGTGTGCGAGTGCCGCACATGCGCGCGCGCGCGCACACACACACACATATACAAATAAAACTGATAAACAAATCTTTTGAAAATCGATGTGAAAATTAAGTGTAAAGTCATCAGAGAAGCTTAACTGATCAATGAAGTTAGCAGATGTGTTTGGTATTTACTATCCTCTCATCATGTATTTATTTTGAAGTTATTTATAGCATTTGATGGTTACAAATTTTAATTAGACTCTTTACTATCTTAAGTATTATATATGCACATATATATGTATATATATATATATATATATATATATATATGTATGTATATTCTCCTAACTTTTTAATTCTTTCAGCTAAGTGACATAATAATCATTATTCAGTTTTAGATTTTACATATAATTATCAGGGCTTTAGGAAAAGGCTAAAGAGAACATGATGTTCTAATGCCATAGAAGAAGAAATTGGTAAATTTGAACGTAGAAATGAAAAATTTGTTAAGTTAGAAAAAATAGGTAAAGGGTTTTGTATCACCATATTGGCAGTGCATATTAAAGAATACCAGCAACAAAGGAACTTTGCTGTATTTATGAGTCAGTTTGGTAATTAAGCAGTTGGTTAGTAAGAAAGGATATAAGATAGAAACAAGTAATTTTCTTCAAGAGAAATATAAGTAGTGAATAACCATAATGAATGTTACTTAGAGATGATGCAAAATGAAACAGACATATGGAAGTCTCAGTATTGGCAGAAATATTGATACACACATGCCACTGCATATGCATTAATATAAATTGGAGCAATCTGTTCTCTGGATAATTTGGCAGTATCTTCCCAAATAAGAAGTACACATTATTTTTAAGCTAATAAATTTATGCTCTGTTTACTATTGTGACTATATTCACATAAAATCTATCTATCTATAGTATATACACATATCCTCTTGATTGAGGTACGTGCATGTGTAGAAACTGAAAAGGGGGAAAGATACTTGTTTTTACTTTTCAGACTTTATATTAAGAAAACATATTAGCAGAATACTAGAGCACCAAAATATTCATCAAATAAGAACTGGTTAGATAAATTATTTATATAGGCAGATTTTATAAAGAATTAGGTTGATCTATATCTATTTGTCCATATAGAAAGAACTTAGTAAAACTAAGTGCGATCTCTTAAGTGATTGCTGTTTCAAAAATAAAACATCTCAAAAGGATGAGTTTCAGAAATAAAACATGGCAAAAAGTAACTGTGGTTGGTTACTTTGGGTAGAATGCTTGCCCTGATTAGCAGGTAAGGATAATTATTTTTTGTTGCTTCATTTTGTTTATGGCCAGTTATTGTTATTTATGTACGAGCTATTCCATGGCCTTATCTTCTATTTATTTTATTTTATTTATTTGAGATAGGGTCTTTGTATATTGCACTGGCTGTCCTAAAACTCACTCTATAGTCCAGGCTGGCCTTGAACTCAGAGATCTCCTGCCTGGGTGCAGGGATCAAAGGTGTGTGCTGCCATGTGTTTTTTTTGTTTTTTAGAAACCACTACTACCACAACTATATATATATATATTTAGACAGGGTTTCTCTGTGTAGCTTTGCACCTTTCCTGGAACTCACTTGGTAGCCCAGGCCAGCCTTGAACTCACAGAGATCTGCTTGCCTCTGCCTCCTGAGTGCTGGGATTAAAGGCGTGCACCACCAACGCCAGCAAACAACTTATTTTTAAAATGTTGAAGTCATCTCTTCTGTTCTTGATATTGTTATTGACAAAATACTTTATTCCAATTGTGAAAGCCCTAGTTTAGAAACCATGGGTTGAATGAAGATGTGTAGTGTAATCTGTATGTGTTTATTAATATCAACATTCTGAGTAGTTCCAGCATTTGAAAAACCTAAGTAACTGACTCAGTTTGTTGTTTTTTAATGTGTGTATTTGTCTGTGTTGGCCCTGTGTGTATGTATGGATGTCTGCAGATGTCAGAAGAGGGCTTCTGATGCCCTCCTGGAGCTGGAGCTGCAGATAGCAGTGAGCCACTGGACACCGAACCAGGGTCCTCTGGAAGACCTCATGCCTTTTTAAGAAAACAATCAAACGAGTACAATTATATAAAGGGGACTACTAGTAACCTTTGCAGATTGGCTTTTCACTCTAGCCAGTTCTCAGGAGGTTCGTCCAGGTTGTTGTGGGCATGATAAATTCATTTCTTTCTGCTGCTCAGTAGTACTGGTTTGTTTATATGATATTTTGTTTTTTCTTGTTTTGTGCTGTTAGAAATAAGCTTTCTGTAAAGAATAGATACAGGTTTTTGTATGGACGATTATTCTTTATGATTGGTAGTTTTATTTCTGAAATCTAATATTAAGATAGCCACGTCAGCCTTTTGATTTTTGTGTATTGTATTTTTTTCTATTCCTTTCTTTCAACCTATTCATATTTTAGTTGACTTTTTTTAAATCTTTTTTTTTTTTTTTTTTTTTTTTTTTTTTAGCTGAGGATTGAACCCAGGGCCTTGTGCTTGCCAGGCAAGCGCTCTACCACTGAGCTAAATCCCCAACCTTTTTTTAAAACTTTTTTTTTTTTTTTTTGGTAGTTGACTTTTTGTTTTTTGTTTTCTGTTTTCTGTTTGTTTGTTTGTTTTGTTTTTTTGAGACAGGGTTTCTCTGTAGCTTTGGAGCCTGTTGTGGACTAGCTCTGTAGACCAGGCTGGCCTCGAACTCAGAGATCCACCTGCGTCTGCCTCCCAAGTGCAGGGATTACAGGCGTGTGCCACCACCACCCGAATGTTTTTCGAAACAGGGTTTCTCTGTGTAGCTTTGTGCCTTTCCTGTATCTTGCTCTGTAGACCAGGCTAGCCTCAAACTCCTCATACTTTTTTTAGCTTCTACACATAAATCAAAGTATGAAATATTTGTCTTTCTATATCTGCTAAATCATTTAACAGAATTTCCTTCAGCATGTTCCATGTAGCTGCACATGATAAGAGTCATTGTTCTTTTGAGCTTGTGGCTGAATGATACTCCACTGTGTCTGTGTATTGTACTTCACTTACTCACCCATCTGCTGATGGGCACCCTGGTTATTTCCATGTTTGCCACTGTGTCTGTGTACTGCACTTCACTTACCCACCTGCTGATGGGCACCCTGGTTATTTCCATGTTTGCCACTGTGTCTATGTACTGCACTTCACTTACCCACCTGCTGATGGGCACCCTGGTTATTTCCATGTTTGCCACTGTGTCTGTGTACTGTACTTCACTTACTCACCCACCTGCTGATGGGCACCCTGGTTATTTCCATGTTTGCCACTGTGTCTGTGTACTGCACTTCACTTACTCACCCACCTGCTGATGGGCACCCTGGTTATTTCTATGTTTGCCTGTTGGAAATAGCACTCCAGTAAACTTAGGAGTGCAAGTCATTTTAAAATTAATTTTGAAATTTCAGATGTATCATTTAGAACTTTTTAGTGGTTGTCTTGAGTTACTCTTCACTGCCTTCAGATAGTTTTGATATATTTTCATCACACTTCATAGTTATTATTTGCAGGTAGATCCAGAAGCAGCCTCCTAGAAAACGGCTTTTCAGCCTATGTATAGTTTTATTATTATCTTCTAATGCTTCATTACAATTTGTTGGAGTTTGTTGGGATGTCTGGTCTGTCTTCATGAGCAATCCCATCCCCACTCCCCCTCCACCATCTCTCTATTTAGCTTTCTAGTTAGTTATTGAAGAGACTAAGTGGTTTGTAGCTTCCTATAGCCTGGATTGTGCTGACTGCATTCTCATAGTGGATTGTTTCACTTGTCTATGTTATATAAATTGGTACTTAGTTCTGTACTCTTGATCAGACTTAGATTCAGTGGGTTTTGTTTTCTCTCCTCTGGATGCACAGGGTGATTTTTTTTTTTTTAATGTTTTTTTTGTTTGTTTTTTTTGTTGTTGTTTTAATATTGATTTACTATCTTAGATAGTTCATTGGCTAGCCAGGACTTTAATCTACTTTAAAGAGGTACTGTATCTTGTATTTCCATATAGCTTCCTATGGCATTGAGAGAATATTTAGCCTGGCTATAGGTTTTTAAAAGTTACTTATTCCTGATTTTAACAGAAATGTAGATCTTGAGCATTCTGAATGGGTTTTCACTTTGACTTATTTATCTTTTCTTAAAGATTCTTTTTTTGTTTTGTTTTGGTTTGGTTTGGTTTTTGAGACAGGGTTTTTTTTGTGTAGCTTTGTGCCTTTCCTGGAACTCACTTGGTAGCTCAGGCTGGCTTTGAATTCACAGAGATCTGCCTGCCTCTGCCTCCCAAGTGCTGGGATTAAAGGCGTGTGCCACCACTGCCCAGTAAGATTCATTTTTAAAATTATGTGTGTGTGCATATATCTGTAAGGGGAACTCATGCGTGTATATGCAGGTGCCCTCAGATGTAGAGGCTGAGGTATCAGATCCTCTTGAGTTGGAGTTAGAGGAAGTTGTAAGCTGCCCGATGTGGATGTTGGGAACCAAATTGGGGTCCTCTAGCCAAACAGTATGTGTTCTTAACCACTGAACCATCTCTTGTACCCCACTTGTCAGTTTCTTGCCCTGAAATGATGAGAGTTGTGATTCTCCTATTGCATGTTGCAGGGTTTTCTTCAGATTTTTGAGGCATGGAATATTATTTGAAGCTAATTAATAACTAAAGAGATGTAATTTTCCACAGTGTTAATAATTTTGTTAATCACTTTTCATTTGCTAAAATGATTTAGTTCTGTTTCTCCCTTTCTTCCTTCCTCTCCCTCCCTCCCTCCCTCCATCCCTCCTTCCTTTCTTCCATTCATTTATTTTTCAAGAAAGTGTTTGACTGTATAGCACTATCTGCCCTGGAACTCACAGAGATCTGCCTGCCTCTGCCTCCCACTTGGCTCTCAGTACTATTTTAGACTATAATTGTTTGTTAATCTTTAGTGTCTGAATATTGGTGGTGTCATTATATTAACTGTTTATAATTTCTTTCTTAGAATATTCCTGATGTAGATGAAGAAGGTTATAGTATTAAACCAGAAGCAAATCAGAATGATATCCTTTTTTGATCTGGGTATTCTTAGTGGATTGTGTTAACATATGCATAGCTGTAAAGCTAGCATACTGCTTAAAGTGTTTTCTAGTTTTACTTAGCTGAAATATGACTTCTTTGTTTTACATGCTTTGTTAATTAAAGCAGTAGTTTTATTCCTGTCCATATATCTTACTCTTAGAAGGTTCTCTTCTTTTTGTACATGTATGAAAATCCAGCTATTCAAGATAAGTTAGAAATTGCATTCTTTAACTCAGACCCACATGCCAAAGAGAACCACTTCTACTCATCCAGTGATTCTGACTCGGAAGATGAAGAACCAAAGAGGTACCGGATAGAGATCAAGCCTGTGCACCCAAATAACCTGCACCACACAATGGCTTCCTTGGATGAACTGAAAGTATCCATAGGGAATATAACACTGTCCCCAGCAGTGTCTGTAAGTATCTGAACAAAAGCCAGTTTGCCCTGTGCATTGAAGCCTTTTATTTTACCTCCTCTACCTGCAACTAGTGAATTTAAAAATATTTTATTACTGTGTACTTGTGTGTATGTGTATGTGATGTGTGTAGAGGGGAGTGTGCACATGTGCCATGGGGTATGTATGGCGGTCAGGACAGCTTCGTGCACTCGGTTCTCTCCCTTTATCTTTACATGGGTTCAGGTTGTTATGCTTGTGTGTGTAGCAGGTACTTTTTTTTTGTTTGTTTGTTTGTTTGTTTGTTTGTTTGTTTTAACCTGCTGAGAGATACTGCACCATGGTTAATTTGAAGAATGGTAAATAACTAAAAAAAAGAAAAAGAAATTCCAAAAACTAAATAGTGAATAACAGCTAAGTACATTGGTTGGAAAATTACTTTGATTTTTGTTTTTTTGAGGCAGGAATCTCTGTGTCGTCCTGGCTGTCCTGGAACTCTCTTTGTAGACTAGGCTGCCTTTGAACCCAGAGATCCACCTGCCTCTGCCTCTGTCTCCTTAGTGCTAGGATTAAAAGTGTGTGCCACCACTACCTGGCTGTTTTTTAAAAAGGATTTGTTTGATTTTAATTTTATGTATCTGAGTTTTATTTTGTTGTCCCATGGTGTGTGTGTGTCCAGCCCCCTCCTGCCCTCCTAGAGCTGAGCACTGAACCCAGGCTTTGTGCTTGCTAGGCAAGTGCTAGATCACTGAACTGAATCCCCAACTCTCCCTCCCCCACACTTTAGTTCCCAAAGCTGTTCAGTGAGTGAGTATTTGCTAGCATGTATGTCTGTGTGCCGTGTGTATGAAAGACCAAGGAAGGCAGAGGGGAGTCAGACAGTTGTGAGCTGCCATGGAGGTGCTGGGAACGGAATCTGGGTCCTCTAGTAAAGCACCCAGTGCTCCCAACTGTTGAGCCATCTCTCCAGCTTAGTTTCTAATATTTATACAGACAAATGAGGTTATTGATTTGACTTAGTTGTAGTCTTGAAAATAATTTTAAGAAAGTGAAAATGTATGGGCTGCAGAAATGGCTCTGTGTTTAAGAGCATGGTTGCTCTTCCAGAGGACCCAGGTTCAATTCCCAGCACCCACATGGCAATGCACAAGTGCCTTTAACTCTAGTTCCAGGGGATTTGGCACCCTCACACAAATATACATTCAGACAAAACACCAATGCACATAAAAATAAATAAATTGATCTTTTTTTAAAAAGTGAAAAATGTAGAACTTTCATTATTTGTTATATTCTATAAACACTGCTGTGTCTCTCGGGTAAAAGATTGTGAACTGACAAAGTTAATATTTTTCTCATGTAATTTTTTAAAAAGATTTATTTATTATGTATGTAGTGTTCTGCCTGCAGGCCAGAAGAGGGTGCCAGATCTCATTACAGATGGCTGTGAGCCACCGTGTGCTTGCTGGGAATTGAACTCAGGACCTCTGGAAGAGCAGTCAGTGCTCTTAGCCTCTGAGCCATCTCTCCATCCCTTTCTCATGTAATTTTTAAAGATTTTACTCTTGTGGTTTCAAGTCTAATGTAAAAAGATGTCATGAAAATCACCTTAAAGATTTACTGCAGTCTTTGCCCCCCTCCCCACCTGGAATCCCGGCCCTCGCTTATGTTGTGCAAATACTCTACCACTAAGTGACATCCTAGCTCTTCTTTCCATTTTTATTTTCTTGTCTTTCTCCCTAACATTTGCGTTTGGGGAAGAACTAAAATAATGATGTAGTTATTCAGATACCTCAGCTGTTAAGAGCACTTGCTATATGTGAGCCCAGATTAGTTCTCAGAGTTAACTGACTTCCAGAAGTTGTCTTCTAGTTTCCACCCACATGTGTGCCTGCATTCATGTACACATACATCACACAATAGTGATAAAATAAAAAATACTACAGTAATCCACTGATACTATATTATGAATTCAGAATTATTACAGGAAGGGAAAGTCATGTCTTAGAATGAGAAATATATATATTTATTTAAAAGCTAGTTTTCTTAATAATGAAGTTCTCTGTTTTATGTTACCTAATTTGTATGTGTTTTAATTTATTTTTTAAATTTTAATTTATTAATTTTGAGACAGGCTGACCTGGTATATGCTATGTAGACCAGGCTGGCCTTGAACTCGCTGAGATCTGCTTGTGTCTGCCTCCTGACTGTAGGTTAAAGACCTGTGCCACCACACCTGGACCTAATTATACATTCTATACTATATATAGTAGTCTCTATAGACATTTGTTTTGGAGGTGAAAACATATCTTACACGTATGTTCTTGGTTATCAAACTATGTGGGTAGGACATCTGCCAAGCAAGCACTATGCCCTTGGTGTGATACCCAGTAACATAGGAAGGGGAGGAGAGGGGAAAATCATTTTTGATGGGGGGGGGGGGGGTTCTAGAATTAAATTTTCAAGGGCATGCTTCAAAGATTTCTAAAGTGAGGTTTTATGATATCATTACTATTTTAACATTGACTGTTACGTAATTATAAGGAGACTTATACACGTGAAGTAGAGAATCGTGAAACATTGACAGTTTTTATTGTATAATGGCATAACTAATTAAAAATACGGGTAAGCAGTAAAGGAATGGATATGTGTTAAAATGTTACAAACCTCCTTATGAGTAGTTGAGGTCATAGGGATTTTTAAAAGCTTTTGTTTCTCATCTGTCTTTTTAAATTAATATGTTTTAAATTCATACCCAAAAAGTAAATAGTCAAAGAAAATTTTAATAGTGAATGTTAGATTTGAAAAGCAGATTTGAGTATGTTTTGGTTAACTTGCATAATTTCTCCTCCTAAGCATGCGTTTTAAGATGTATATATTTTAAGTAGTACTTAGAAGGAAGAGAGAAATTACTAATTTTGAAGAGAATTGAATCCTATACTTAACACTGTCTTTCTCTTTCTTTCCATGCACTGCTAGAGACACAGTCCAGTAAGTTCCAGATTTTATATTTTGCCTGTTGACTTTTTAAAGAGTAGTGTAATTGAATATTTGATTTTCAAAAATTTGTTAAATTTAAATTATTTGTAAGTTTTATATTTTGCTTTAGATACTATCTTAATATTTTAACATTTTATTAGATACATGTATTTTATATTCTAAATTAAATTACTGTACTATAATTATAATTAAGTAAATCATGCTTAATTTAGAGGTACATTTACAACTACTGAATTTTACATATTTTTTCATAAATGTAATTTACTATTAAGTAGATACAATAAAGACAACGTAAAACTAGCTTCTTATTAGTAACATTTTGACAAATATTTTGTTACCAAATTAAATTATTTGTTTAATAATACTTAATTTTTGTATTTTTGTTTTAGGTGCAGATGAATCGGAATTCATCTAGTAAGTTTGACATAGGGATTGGTTATTTTATGTCTGTAAGAATATCAAGCAGCTTGTTAGTCTCAGCCTTGTGTAATTAAGGAATTAATATTCTTTCCATTTTACCAGTCTTAACTGATTGACTAGAAGGATACTTATTTTATGCAGAAAACAAACTGCCTGTAGTATTTCTTATTGTACTAAGAGACATTCCTTAATCTTTCATATAGTTTATAAAATTTCTCAGAAATCAACAAAGCCAGAGAATAACTTCTGATTGAGAGTATTAAAGTGGACTGGGGATATAGCTCAGTTGTTAACATGCCCTAGTATGTACACACCCCTTGGGTTCAAACCCCAGCACTTTGGCAGAGGGATTATGAAAATGTTTTATAAAATAGTAATCTTGAGCTTTACTTATTTTAAAGTCATATTACAATGTAGTTTCTATTTTATAATTTCAAAATAGCAACTTTATAATACCAGAATATTTAGGGTCGTAACATTTTTTTGTACAATTATGTACTATAAACCAGACTTAATAGGAAACTTTTATAACTTTGTAAAATAGAATGCTTACTAAGAATCACTCTTGATTAAAAGTTTAGCACAATTGAAAATACCAATCGAGTTAATAATAAATACCAAAATAAAAGTAAGGATTTTACCATTAAAAAGAAATGTTTGATGATAACAGTTATGGAGAAAATAAGTGAGTTGCTGCAGCATTGAGGACAGAACAGCAGACAGGTTGAGACAGAACAAACATGCAGAGTAAGCCAAGGGGAAGCAATGCAAACAGCACAGTATATATAGAGTTTGGCACTCGTGCAGTGTGGTGCAGGCAGGACCCACCCAGAACCACTGCAGGCATCCCTGTTGCTTGGGGAGACAGAACACTGAGATGTGGAGGAAGTTCATAGTCACTGACATGGTTTTCTCTTCCAGTGCTGTTCTTTGTTTTGTTTTGTTTTGTTTTGTTTTTCGAGACAGGGTTTCTCTGTGTAGTTTGGGTGCCTGTCCAGGTGCTCTGTAGCCCAGGTGCTTCTGCCTCCCGAGTGCTGGGATTAAAGGTGTGCGCCACCACCGCCCGGCTCAGTGCTGTTCTTACTTGTTAGTTGGTATATGAAATAAGACACGTCACAAATGCAAAATTAACAGAAAAGAATAGAACCTCCTTCAGTAGCTCATCATTACTGATGATTGTATTATAGTCACTAGTATACTAAGAATTTGAAAACTGATTATAGGATTCATCAATTAAAATTCTTAAGTAGAATGCATACAAGTATTTAAACGTTTCCTCAATTTTTTTTTATTATTTATTTTTGGAGATAAGATCTCTTTATGTAATCCTAACACTCACTGTGTAGACTGGGCTGCCCTCAAACTCACAAGAGATTCACCTGCCTCTGCCTCCTGAGTACTGAGACTAAAGATCTGAGCCACCATGCCCAGCTCTTATGATTTTTTAAAGTTAACAGTCCATGTTTTCTTTTATAAAGCTAATGATAGAAATCAAGAATCAACAGAAATTCACTTTGTTTACCTTTTTTTCACATTTGTTAACATTTATTTTTTTCTATTCCAAAATTTATAAGTTGTTCTTAGCATTGGAATATATAAGTATATAGAGGATCTTTTAATTAAAGTATTTTTCTTCTCAGATTATTAGTTTTTCATAATATTTTAATTTTTTAATTAGATGAAGAGTTAACAAAATCAAAGCCATCTTCTCTACCCAATGAGTAAGTTTGCTGTTTATTTCTTTTAATAGACATATAATATAGACTTTATTATTTTGAGCAATTTTAAGATCAAAACTGTGTGAAAGGTACAGAGATTACCCTTATATAGTCCCCTACCTTTACATATGCCAAGCCTCCTTCTCAAAGTCCCTCAGATTAGTGCGTTTGTTACATCTTGACACGTGTCACCCAAAATACATAGTTCAGAGGGGTCACTCTCAATCTTGCACATTCTGTGGATGTGGGTTTCCCATCCCACCCTTTCTTCCTCTTTGGGCTTTTTTTTTTTTTTTTTAGCTGAGGCTCGAACCCAGGGTCTTAAGCGCTCTACTACTGAGCTAAATCCCCAGCCCTTCTTTGGGCAACTCTTAAAGGACTGACATTGTAGCATCCTAATCAGTATTTGAATGGCAGGAAAATCTCATGCTCTGCTTATCCATTCTTTTTTAAACCACATTTAGATTTTTCTGTGTTTTCCTTTGTCCTCTTTTTCTAGACTCTTGTAGTTAAGTGTTAGTAGTGTTGTTTTCTGAACTGTAAATTCACGTTGGGGCTTTTAGGTATTTTAATTTCTTTTTACATGAAACTTCTTTTTATTTTATAATGGTTTTCTAAAAAACACACTTAACTGCACTCAGCCTTGGGAGCCTTCCTACTTCCTAACAAATGCTAATAGCTTAGGTTCATACACATCTGTTTTCAATTTTTATGGAAATTTTCTCTTTTCTCTTTTTCATTTTTCCCCTTCACTTTTGATTATGACTTTATGAAATGGACCATATGTCAGGAGCTTCAAAATGAAGTATCTCAGTTAATATGAAAAGGCAAGGGTTGGGGATTTAGCTCAGTGGTAGGGCGCTTGCCTAGCAAGCGCAAGGCCCTGGGTTCGATCCCCAGCTCAAAAAAAAAAAAAGAAAAAGAAAAAGAAAAGGCAAGAATCCAGATAGCCAGCTTGCAAGCTCTTCAAAAAGGCAAAGGGGAAAAGAAAAAAGAAAACAAGCTGTTGAGCCAGTGTCCCTGAGTCCCTTCGCTGTCAGGAAGAATGCTTTCTTTGAGTTAATGTTTTCATGAGTAAGAGTTGGGCTTAATGAAGTTAATAGTTAAAGATGATTTGTTACCTGTGAGATATTAAATAAACACAGTGGTGCTATTTATTGGCTTTAAAGATAAGTTGTTTAGCATTTAAAGCTTAGTCTTTAGATGTCGCTTATGTAGCTATATCAGTAAGTTTTATTGTACAAGGTAGAACATGTTTGCATTGCTGCTTGTTGAAATATTAAATATGTGATTTTAGGTCATTGTAATAATTTTAGCAGAGTAGGCCTACATTCTGCTCAGAATTTCATACATATTTCACTTGTTTTGAATTTTATGTTCTAGACTATGCTAGAACTTAGACTGTTAGAATCCATTAGCTGTGTATATTAAGTAGCTCATTTAGACTGCTGCTTTTCTTTATTTGTAAATCTGAAATCATTGTTCTTTGTGCTCAGTTGGAGTCTAGTAAGGTATGATCAAAGGAGATTAATTCTTTCTACTTTCCTGCCAACAATATGTTACATTGTAGATTCTGCTTAATGCTATTGACTAAATTTCTCAGTGTGTTCAACTATTTGATCACATTTATTGAACTGTTAGAATTCTATGGAATAAAAATAAATGGTTTTATAGTCATAAAACAATCTTGCTAACCCTTATTTTTAAAATGGTATAATAGGAAAGGGACCAATGATTTACTTGCTTGGGACCCCTTGTTTGGATCATCTCTTGATTCATCTTCTTCAGCTTCACTAACTTCATCATCATCAGGTAAATGAAAGGAAACAAAAGAAAAACAATAAAATAAAATATATGTATATAGAGAGATGTCTTAATTTGGGGACTGTAGTAACTGCATTTCCTTCTCATTGATTCCATTTATACATTGTATTTAATCATATAGAGCTTTTCTTTTTAAGTTGTCATCCAATAATAGTGAGTTCCATCACTACCACCACCAGTAAAACACACTAAAACACTTAAGGATGGAGATAATTAGAGTCATCTCCTTCAGCGCCTTCTACAAACACTGTCTGAGGGATATATATGCAGAGATAGTATTCATTTAGAAACACTAATGTTAATAAGTATTGTTATTAGTTTTCCTTATGAAATAAATTCTGAAGGAATTGATTTCACACTTTTACTGGGATTGGCTTAAGTCCATTTAAAATGCCACTTGGACAGGCCCCTGATAAGTAATTCATGTATAAATGCTTCTGCTGTGGTAAGCTCATCACAGCTGGAAATCTGACTCTAATTCGATGCTAGCTTCACATATGACCGTATTTTTACAATAGCGACTAAGCACAGGCTGGTACACATTTCTTCAGACTGCACCTTCAAACGCAAGGACACCGACAGCATGACAGAGCGGTTACCATTTGAAAGGAGGCAGCAGCCTCCAAGTCTGAACTTGTATCTTCCTACTCTCGGCTGCCTTCCTTATGTACGCCTACGCACTGTCCTGTGGTGTGCTTTCTAATGATGATTCCTTCCTGCCAGGTCATTTTCCATCCTGTTTCTTCCTTCTGCTTCTTGCCATGCCTCACTCCTTCACTGAGAACTGAGGATCTTTAGCTTTGCCTTTTATTTTCCCATGTATTTACTTAGGTTGGTTTATGTGTTTTTAATTTTGCACATCTGTAAATGTGGAAAATTTGCCAATTATATTTTTCCTATCCACTATATTTTTTTAAATATTTGAGTTATAGCATGCATTTTCGATTGAACTAAAGGTTTTGGAATCATCCTATTTGGAGATAATTTAAGGGCCAGTGAGATAGCTGACTGTAGGACTGTGGCCAAGCCTAATGACCTGGGTTCAATCCCCAGAGCCCAAATGGTAGAAGGAGCTGATTCCCACAAGTTGTCCTCTGACTTCCATGCACATACTCACACACTCACAAAAATAAATAAATAATTTTATAAAGGTAATTTAAATATTTGCCTGTAATGTATTCCTGCTTTGATTATACATATATTTGACTTTTGATTATGTACACTTGAACTTCATTTACTATCATGATAAAGGTATGTAAATTAAGAAATACTGATTTTTCAAAGTTATAAGAAATATTGCAAATGGCATTGACAAACAGTGAGCACTAATTCATAGAATTTAGGAAGAATTAAGGTATTATGAACATTTAAAAATGGGTTGTACTGATTTTGGTACTATTTTTAGAAAATTATAAAGTCTTTAATGCTTTTAGTTATTCTGAAGAATATTGCAATATGGTTCTACTTAAGTTAGTTCATGGGTTTAAGGTCAGGTGTGTTATTTGGCTTTCACATTATTTTGAAGGCACAGCTGCAAAGCCTTGCGCTCATATTAGTCTCTGTGAATTAGATGTATTGATAGTAAATCAATGACCTTTGAATTTGAATTGGTTTATTTTTATCAACTGACCTACCAGAGTTAATTTTTCTATGTATAAAACAAGAACAAAATTTCTGTTCTTGTCAGTTTTGTTGGAAGGTTTAATGATTGTTACGAGTATATTGTGAATATTAATAGTAGCTTTGATAAAAAAGTATCTGACAGATTTTTCACTATTTCAATTATAGTAACACTGTCGGAAAATGATCTTTGAGTCCTAACAGCTCTTTTGCCTGTTCCTAGGATTGCTACATACTAATGATTTTCTTCAAATTCTCTTTTCTCTCCCTTCAGCCAGACCCACAACTCCTCTTTCTCTGGGCACCATTGTTCCACCTCCACGGCCTGCTTCCAGACCAAAGCTTACTTCAGGCAAGCTGAGTGGAATCAATGAAATAGTATGTACTCACAGTTCTTTTTCATTATATAACTGTTTGGGTTTGTTTGTTTTTGAGACAGGGTCTCAATGTGTAGCCCTGATGGCCTGGGACTCACCATGTATGCTGGTCTGGCCTCAAATTCACAAAGATTCACCTGCCTCTGCCTTCCAAGTACTGAGATTAAAGGCATATGCCACCACACTGGTCCCTAAAAATGGTATAATTATTTTGACTTAAGATAGTTATTTTTCTGTATGCCCCTGTATGGTTAAATGCTTTTTTTCTGAAGTCCTTAAAAAATAGAAAGTTTCTCCACTCATACTTCTCTCTCATATAATCTCAAAATCGTACTAGAAAAGCAACCAACTGCCTAAGAGGACAGAGATTTTCTTTTAAAAAGTTGGCGTATTACACAAGTCAGTGTCCCATTGACTCAAAATAGGCAAGTTCATGTAATTCTTTTTAAGAAAGAAAATGTGGTATGCTTTAGGCCTTACAGTTAGGAGACTCCCAGGAGGCATCTGTCTATTCTAACTTCATTTTATACATAGGAGCCTGGAGTCCACAGCAGTTAGCTGACATAAAAGAACCGAAGACTAGGGAGCACTGGTTTTCAGAAGTCATCAGGAACGGCAGAGACACCTTTGCTCTCTTTTGGGTCCCGAGCGAGCCTTTGTGTCTCCTGTGTGTCTCCTTTGCTTCGTCTTTCACACAGGTTTCTGTTTGCTTACCGTGGTCACATTCCTGAAAGCCAGGCTTCTTCTATTTTTTCCCTCATGGGTATTTTGGCTGGATGTCTCAGCAGCCTGCAGCACCATACCAGCCACCTCTTCCTGTCTTTGCAGCCACTCAGACCATGAGGTGCTCTGCAAACACAAATGCCCTTTGTTCTTTCTTCTGTTGTCTTGTGAGGAGAGAGGACTGGACCTTGGGCTCGTGCGTGATGCATGCACCCTTGCACTGCCGTTGAGCTGGTTCATGCTATTTTACACATCCATGTTTTCTTACTGTACTCCTCTGTTTGAAGTGACAGTTTCCTCTGAGGCAAATGGCCTTTTTCTTTAAGACCCAGCTATCCATCAAGTACCTTTGGTCACTCTAACAGATCATATCATTCTCCGCTTACTCCCATATACTTGGCTTGTATTTCTGTTAGTGTGCATGTCACGTTGTATAGACTTGGTATCCTCTTCCTGGATTATGTATTAGCCAATTTCATGTCCACATTGAGTAAAGCCTGAGACATGGTATATAGCTAGGAAATGTACTTTGAATGGAGGGTCACGTGGAAATGGCAGCCTCTTTAATTTCTTATCCCGATGAACTGACGTACCGGCATGAGAGAAGACTAGATGAAAGCTGGCAAGGAGATGGCGATTTTTAAGTAATATAAGAATCACTGAGTCTTTATTTTTTTATTGATTATTGATTTTTTGAGACAGAGTTTCTCTGTGTAGTCCTGGTTGTCCTGGAGCTCATTCTGTGGACCAGGCTGGCCTTGAACTCAAAGAAATCCACCTGCCTCCACCTCCAGAGTGCTGGGGGTCCATTTTCCCCTTTCCATCACCGCCCGGCTAGAATCACCAAATCTTAACATGTCTATTATTATTATTATTATTATTATTATTATTATTATTATTAAAAAAACTTGTTTTTTTTTTACCCCTAATCATGTTGGAAAATATACAAAATACCTAAAAATTGGATTCCATATATTACCAAAGATAACTGTGTTAGCATTTTAATATATATTCTTTCATTGTTTTCTTAATGCATAAATATTTGACCAGAGACAGTAAATTAACAGTTACTGTAAGGACAGGTGGCATATTAGCTGTTTAGTGTTAGACCAGGGGAGTCCTATGGGAGATTTAAGTGACTTTAATAAATGTAAAACTGTAAGGACATTGTTGCATACCGGTGATTACTCAGAAAGTTGCTATGATGCATACATTTTAATTCATATTTTACATATTCCTATTGTTTTTGCTTTAAAGTATTTTGGAAATATCTTTCTCTGTTATGAACTATTTATAATTTTCAAGTTTCTTTAAAAGTAGTTAGACTCCTTTGTCAAATAAAATCATTAAAAGTGAATTCATAGTTGAATACTTCTATCAATTCTTCCCCCTTCTTTCTTGAGATCCTTCTAGAAACTCCTTCAGGGGCATCACAAAGCAACATTTCAAGTGACTGCAGAGTATTTCATTGTATAAGTCTTCTACATTTAGAATTAAAGTTCTGAAAAATTTTAGAAATGTGATCATTCTAAGTTCTTGTTATTATAATAACAGTGTAGCTATGCTTTGTACACATTTCAATATTTCCTTATTAAGTGATTTTAAAATGAAATTCTTGGATGAAATGGTATGCACATTTATTTTAGACCAGTGCTTCTCAACCTTCCTAATGATGCAACTCTTTAGTACAGTCCCTCATGTTGTGGTGACCCCTCCAGCCATAAAAATTATTTTCTGGCTACTTCATAACTGTAATTTTGCTACTGTTAAGACTCGTAATGTAAATATCTGATATGCAGGATAATCTGACATGTGACCTCTGAAAGGGTCATTCCGTCCCCAAAAGGATCTTGACTTTTTTGGACTTTGAGGATTGTTGCCTCATTGGCCACTAAAGAATGGCACCCTCCCCTCAGGTGGGGTCTCAGATCAGCAGCCTTAGTACCACCTGGGAACCCAAGAGAAATGGTCTGTGGCTCTACTTGGGCAAATCAGGAATTCAGGGAGCGGTCAGGCAGTTTGAGTATTAATAAGTCTTCCATTGGCGTACACTAATGTTTGACAGCCACTGTTTTTTGTTTGTTTTTGTATTTTTGAGACAAGGTTTCTCTGTGTAGTTTTGGTGCCTGTCCTAGAACTCACTCTGCAGACCAGGCTGGCCTTGAACTCACAGAGATCCGCCTGGCTCTGCCTCCCAAGTGCTGGGATTAAAGACTTGTGCCACCACCGCCTGGCATCGACAGCCACTGCTTTACAGTAATTCTCCCCAATAAGAATATATACAGCAACATACAAACTTTTAAATTTTTTGGTAGTAAAAGCACTGAAATCCATTTTATTATCTTTTACTTAGTATTATAAAACATTTTAATATATATTTACAATAAAAGTTTTTGAGATTTTCTTGTGTTTTTGACGTGTACATTATCTTCAAAGTACATTTTTATACTTACAACACATCTTGGTTTGCACTAGTGAATACCAAGTTCTGCTGATGACTGTATTGGATAGTTGTATTCTAAAAGCAAGAGAAAATCCTTAGAAAAGATCCATTTTCCCCTTTCCATTAAGTATTGTAAAATGCACTGTAAAATTTCATCCACATCATAGTAGCCATGAGACCATCTTGTCACTGGAGATATTTCCTTAAAGTAGTTGAACTGAAGACTTTTCTGAGTTTCAGACCGTATCTGTACCTCTTCTCTATATAAATAAACAGCTGCATGCTGTATTTTTTCAACCTATTAATCATAGTGATTGCTGAGTCCTTAGAAAGCTCTACTCAGCCAGGGCTACACAGAGAAATCCTGTCTTGAAAAACCCAAATAAATAAATAAATAAATAAATAAATAAATAAATAAGTTAATTAATAATAATACGAAAAAGAAAGCAAGCTGTACTCAAGGAAAAAAGATGTTTAAAAATAATTACTAGTGAGGGAGGGTTACAGATTGTAAAGTGCTTCATAGAGTGAAGTCTTATTTTTATGCCTATAAGTTTTTGTTAATACAGCGAAGATTTGGTTAATTTAGTGTGTAAATACTTAGATGGTTTTATGTTTGTTTTTTAATGTCTTGTAGGTGAGAACAGTATCTTTTTTTGTTACCTCTATAAGCAGGAAAGGCTATTTTTAATTAAGCTAAGTATGTTTTTAAAAACAAATAGTACACTGTAGGAAGTATTCCTAGTGTATTATTGGAACAATTAGTCTGGAAAGACAAAGTCTACTTACCAATGTAAAAAATAAAAGAATTGGAGATAGTATTTTCCATTTGCTTTTATACATTACATTCTAATTAACTTTTTTTTAAATGAGAAAACAACAAAAAGAGTTTTCTCAAACTTTTGTTTGCTGTAGCTTTCTTATTAAGGAGGCATTGCAAAAATTAACAAAGAAAATGTGAACAGATTTGTTTAAATAGAAAAAGTAAAGGTCAAGCAGCATTTAAAGAGGAAAGTATTTGCAACAAATAATAATAAGGGTTAGAGAAAGTTCAGATAATAATAAGACCTTTCAAAACCTTTCATAAAAATGAAAATATAGGAGCTGGAGAGATGCTCGGTGGTTAAGAGCACTTGCTGCTCTCGCAGAGGCACAAGAATTTGGTTCCTAGCACCCACTTTGGGCATCTCCCAGCCATCTTTATCTTCAGCCCAGGATATCCAGTACCCTTATTTGGCCTCCACATACTAACTGCATATAAAAACAGTAAACAGTAAAACTTAAAAAAAAAAAAAAAAAACTATGAAAATATGCCTTTTTAAAATTATATTAACTAGAACATTTAAATTTTGTTTTTCCTTTTTCTGTGACTCGTCTATTATTGCTGACAGGGTACAAAGATCTAATCTCATGTTTATAGAAATTATCGTGTACATAATCTTTTGGAAAGCTGTGTGATAGTATATATGAAGAACTTTCATTTCAGTTCTGAGTACCATAGTAAGTCTGCTTTTTTAAATACAGAGAATATTTTTGTATAAAACCTTGATAGCATACTTTTAAAATAGCTTTTTCAGGTTTCAGTATATTATTGGAAGTGATTTGACATAACACCTAATACTAGTTAAAAGTAACTCATGGTAAAGTTGTTTGGTTTGTTATGACTTAAAGTTCTCTGACCAGGAAAATCTTGCTTTAGCGTTTTGATAACTAACTTCTTGTTTTTAAGCCCAGGCCATTCAGCCCACCTGTAACTTCCAACACCAGCCCACCTCCTACTGCTCCCTTAGCCCGAGCAGAGAGTTCTTCTTCTATCTCTTCATCTGCGTCCCTGAGTGCTGCCAATACTCCAACAGTAGGTAAGTGGCTGCTGTTGGTCATGAAAGTCAGTGGACAAAGGATAGTTGGGTGTACGTTCACACACACACACACACACACACACACACACACACACACACACGTTTTTTGTTTGTTTGTTTGTTTGTTTTCATTCTATTGAGGCAGGTTCTCCCAACATAGCCCTGACTGGCTGGCCTGGAACTCAAAGAGATCTGCCTGCCTCTAGCTCTGCCAGGATTAGAGGCCTATGTCACCACACCCGGCACCACATGTATATGTATTGGAAGGCCTTAAATTTTCTAGTTTTATGTCAGCTCTTTCACCAAGTAAATGGCCTTGAATTCCGTTTAAGGAATAGCTTAGTCCAACTTACTGAAGCCTGTGTCCTTTGCATACTGATGGAAACACTGTCGGGACATGAGGAGTCTCTGGTGGATCCCAGTCTAGTCGTTCTAGTAGATGGCACATTTGTGTGGTCACTCCCGGAGACTGCTGATGACCCATCTTGCTTTAAGACATTCAACAAGGGAGAAGGAGGCACGTGTGCACATATATCCATATATCCTTGTTTTTCTCTTCTCCTTTAGTGGGAAGTGAAGAATTTAAAATCGGAAATTTTGTTTTTCTGGACATATACTTGACACTTGTAAAACTGATTACATTTCTTTTGCTATTTAGTTCTTATTTTCTAGACTAGGAGTATTTTAAACTGTTGCTAAAACTATTAAGCATTAGTCAATTTAGAACTGTTGGTCAGTATAAATTGTTAAGGGAACATTGTACAGTGCAGTCAGTTCTACTGAGAACTGACAGAAAGTGAACGAGGGGGCAGGAGAGGCGCTTCACTATTAGGAGTGCCTAGCTGCTCCGAGGCCGGATGCCCAGCACCCACATGCCAGCTCACAACTGCCTGTAATTCCATTTCTGGAGGATCCTGACATAGATTAATTTATCAATGTTGTGCACATACATGCACTTAGACATACACATAGACACACACACAGAATAAAATAAGTAATTAAATAATTTTTTTTAAAAGAAATTTGGGTTTGAAAATCATTTTCTGGAAACATTTTATTCAGTGAAAGAGTGTTGTGTGCTTGTGATGGATTATTTATTTCTTTAGGAATTTATCACAAATATTAAGTTATTAGGCTGAAATTATTTATATGATCTAAACCTTAATAAACAAAAGCAGTGTTTTACTGCATCTAGATTTTACTCAAGAATTTTTTTAGCCTTGTTTCCTTTATCAGGCTTCTTACAAGTTCTCATTATTTTCCCTTTTTCTTAAAAAAAAAAAAAAGATTTATGTACTATGTATACAGAGTTCTGCCTGCATGTATGCCTGTGGGCCAGAAGAGGGCGCCAGGTGTCATTATACATGGCTGTGAGCCGTCATGTTGGGAGCTGAACTCAGGACCTCTGGAAGAGCCTCTGAGCCATCTCTTCAGCCCTTTCTCTCTCTTTTTAATTTTTTGAAGTATTTTTCTAACTCATTGTCACTGTGAAGGCGTACCAGCTGTGTTTCCGGTGCAGCTGTTTCCACCACCATTATAGCTGGCCATCTTGGCTGTTGCTAGCATTGGTCCTGCAAGCATCTGTGTCACCTAGGCGCTAAGAGAAATGTAGATATTTAAAGTCAGACACTCCAGGAGTGGGAGACCAGGCTTTTACATGCTTCCCAGGTGATTGTGATACATGCTCTTTGTGAGTGATACCTATAATTAAACTAATTTAATTAAATCCAGTTTAGTTTGTCTAAGTTTATGTATAAGAAATACATCTTGTCTGTGTGAAGATTATTAAAATAGCATAAATAGTATAGGCTAGAAGAAAATGTGAGTGGTTTGATTTTTAAATGTTCAAGCCTGACACTACCATCCTATTTCACATGTGTTTTACATAGCATTTTTCCATCTTAGGTTTTTGTAATTGAGTATAACTAATACGTTTGTTCTTTTAATGAACAGCCTTATTTTTGTTTGTGTGTGTGGTTTTCTTAAGTTTATTTCCACAAAATCTATACTTTACTCACAAGACTACTTGAAATTCAGCAGGTAGCTTGAATAACCAAAATAAGCTTTAGCTTTTTCATTGCCTATGGGGATATCCAGTTCTTTGACATCTCCATGATACTATGGTCTATAAATGTGTTGGGATACATTTACATCTGTCCTGGGATGCATACAGTCCATGTGATGTACCTGTTTCAGGTGGTTTTTTGCTTGTGATGGGAATGCTAAGTTGATTTGGATTGAGCTGGTATGTACTTGTTTATTGTTCTAGTCCCTAATGTTGGCAGCAGGGGATCCAGTAGCAGGCGGCAGAGATGAGGCAGGCAAGGCAGATGGATACTGAGTTTTTACAGCAGATGGTCTTCAGTTCATCTAAAAAGTTCTTTCTTTGTTAGGATTATTCAGCTTTGTTTAGATTGAAGTTGTTGACTTTTCTTGTTTCTTGAAAATGTTTTCTTTCCCTGCAATGTTTTATCTTATTTAAATGTGATAGAAGATCATAATTTGATTGGGACACTCTCTGAAATTGAAAAGCACTGTGAGACGTCACCAGGTATTGTATCAGAACAAATATATGTGTGACTAATGCTCCTAAAGCTGTCTAAAAATAGTTCTTATTTTTCCCTTTCCAGCAATGTATGGTGTGTCAGCAGTCACGAATAACCCTAAGATTAACTATCTCAGTTTTGTGCTAATAATTATGTCCAGTCACTGTATGAGACCAGATCTCTAGTTATAGAAATGTACACTGTTTTTACATTTTCTTCCATCCTGCCTAATCATTAAGAATCAATAGATTGGAACTCTCAGGCTATCAGAATAGAGTGATAAGAAAAGAAACAAGACACACCAGCTTTAAAAATATTATAAAAAGGGCTGGAGAATAGGCTCAGTGGTCTAGAGCACTGGCTGTTCTTGCAGAGGACCTGCTTTCGTTTCCTAGAACCCACATGGTGACTAACAACTGTCTGTAACTCCAGTTCCAGGTATTGCATGCACTCAGGACACAGGTATACATGCTGGCAAAACACCCCATACATAAAATAAAAATTTAAGTTATAGTAGTTATACTGTGAGAACAAAGGCCACATGGGTACTGTATTGAAAGAAATTACAGACAAATGCTGTATGCTGAAGGAAGGTACTCTGTATCCTGTTTATCCTAGATACCCAAACTCTCTGTTTTCAGAATGTAAAGCTGTCAAAAGTATGTAGCAGTTGAACCAAAACTGGAAGTGAAAATATTATTAAGACTACAAATAGCTTTCACTTCCAAAAAATGTTTAAATAAAAATATAGAATAAGCTTATTTTTTTTTAGACAAGTAAATATTTCCTTTATAAGTTTACCCTGGATGTTCAAACTCTATTTTCAGAACTGAAAGCTATCTAAATATGAAGCAGTAGTATCTAAATATTAAACCAAATTGGAAATGAAAATATTCTTGTTAAGGGTATAGATTGTTTTCACTTCTAAAAAATGCTTAGATAAAAATATAGAATAAGCGCTGGGTGGTGTTGGCTCACGCCTTTAATCCCAGCACTCGGGAGGCAGAGGCAGGCGGATCTCTATGAGTTCGAGGCCAGCCTGGGCTACAGAGCAAGATCCAGGAAAGGCACAAAACTACACAGAGAAACCTTGTCTCAAAACCAAAAACAGCAACAACAACAACAAAAAAATAGAATAAGCTTATTATTGTACATAGGTAAATATTTCCTTTGTAAGTTCATCATTTTGAAGTCTACATGTACAATATGGTTTTGAAAAGAAAATTAGAAAATACCAAGTGCTAATAAGGAGGTTTTGAGTTGTCCTTCTCCCAACTTTCTAACTCTTTGCTTGCCAATATTTCGTAAGAAGCATGACATGTATGGGGA
The DNA here is from genome assembly GCF_903995425.1 of Onychomys torridus. Lineage (NCBI taxonomy): Eukaryota > Metazoa > Chordata > Mammalia > Rodentia > Cricetidae > Onychomys > Onychomys torridus. The sequence goes on along the minus strand of NC_050457.1, from coordinate 22,461,573 downwards.
AATTAGTTCAAGAATTCTAATCATATGACCAAACTGGAAATTTGAAATGATTAGCTGATTTGGTAAAATATGTTTTTTTTTTTTTTTAAGTTTTGTATTGTGGATCAAACCTGGGACTTTGTAACTGGCTGTCAGTTGGTTTGTCATTGAACACCTCTATTTTAATTTTATGAACATTGGTGTTTTGCCATGGGTGTTGAGTCCCCTGGAACTGGAGTTACAGAGAGTTGTGAGCTGCCATGCGGGAGCTGGGAATTTAGCCCAGATCCTCTGGAAGAGCAGTCAGTGCTCTTAACTTCTAAGCCATCTTTCCAGTCTAGTTTTTACAACTTTCCACTGATATAACAAATCCATGGATGCTCAAGTTCCTTATATAAAATAGCATTGTATTTTTATGTAGCCTGTACACATCCTCCTGTCTACTTTAAACCATCTTTAGATCACTTACAATGTGTAATACAAGATAAATGTTACATAGGTAGGTAATATACTGTATTGTTTAGGGAATGGAGACAAGAAAAACGTGTTTCCTCACACATCCAGTCTGCTGAACCTCCAAATGTAGAAGCTTCAGGTTCAGAGGACCAGCTGTGTAATTCTCCTTCATAAAAACTCATTGAACTAGGATATAGCTCACTGGTAGAAACCTTGCTTTTTATGCCTGAGTTCTTGAGTTTGATCCTCATTATTGCAAAATAGACAAATCACAAAAAATCATAATTGCATGTGTTGATGAGGATTTGATGAAAATTGAGAACCTCTGTGCACTGTTGGTAGGAATGTAAATTTTATAGCCTTTGTGGAGAATAGTATGGCAGCTGGTCAGAAAATTAACAGTAAAGTTAACTGTATGATCTAGCGATTTGACTTCTCGGCACATATCCAAAGGAATGAGAAATAGGATCTCAAAGAGGTAGTTTACACCCTTTTGTATCAGTACCATTACAGTAGCATTACAGTAACAAGGAGGTAGAGACTGTTAGAGAGCAAACTGTACTGCGTGTGTGTCATGGAATACGATGTAGACTTAGAACGGAAGAGAATTCAGACATACTGCAAGATGAATAAGCATTCAGTACATTGTGAGATCAAGTACTGTTGACCTACCTCTTTGAGGCTTAGAGTCAGGGCTCATGGAGAGGGACAGTACAGTGGTGGTTGCCAGAGGCTAGGTAAAATGGGGGTGCAGCTATATAGGGTAATTGTTTAATGGGGATAGGGTACAGAGTTTCAGTTTTGTGTGGTTGAAAATGCTATGGAAATACATGGCAGAGATGGTTGGTTGTACAGTATTATTTGTTTTGTTTCTTTGTACTTTTAACTGTGCACCTAAAAATTGGTAAGAACAGTGAGACCCTGCCTCAAAACATAAAAGATAAGAAAATAGAGGCAGGAGGTAAGATCATAAATTTTGTTGTATATTTTGCCACAGCTTAAAAAAGAGCCTTTGTCTTTGCCTAAAAATGTGCTGCCCTTAAATTCTGATGACCTTCTACTTTAGGATGTTAGAAAAAAGTTGATGGATTCAAACTTAAGATTTTTAGTCATTTTCCTGTCTATAAACATGTAGTTATAGTTGAAATCAGTGAATTCATACTTAATTGACATTTTTCTTAACATTTTCTCACTTGCATGCTCAAACTCATGCCTGTTAATTAATCCCTTATCTTTTACCTAATCATTTTCATGTATAGATTTAAACCTTTGGGGCTGGAGAGATGGCTCAGAGGTTAAGAGCACTGGCTGCTCTTCCAGAGGTTCTGAGTTCAATTCCCAGCACCCACATGGTGGCGCACAGCCATCCGTAATGAGATCTGGTGCCCTCTTCTGGCCTGCAAGCATACATGCAGGCAGACACTGAATATATAATAAATAAATTGGTCACTCAGTGATCATAAGATTGTTTCGCTTGAATTTTGACAGTAGTGATATTTTCCCAAATTAATTTTTAAGTTAACATAAAAATTTCCTTGTGCCAATTTTGTATATTTTTGTTCTCCTCCCTGCTGTTCTCCCTGCCTCTCTTACATATCTCTTCTCTGGTAGACCCTTTCTGTTAATATCCTCTTTCCCCTCCTGTATCTCCTTTCTAGTTTCATGACGTGTACACACATACACACACACACACACACACATACACACACACACACACACAAACTTAAATATAGGTATCATATATGAAAGAGAACATGTAGCATTTGTCTTTGAGTCTTGCTTATCATTCTTAACATAATGAGCCCCCTTTCTGCCCATGTTCTGAAAATGTTGTTTATTTCTCTCTATGGCTGAATAGAATCCCACTGTGTATACTGCCACATTTTCTTGTCTCCTCTTCTCTTGAGGGCTATCAGGCTGTTCCTGTTTCCTAGCTATTGTTAATAGTAGAGTAAATGGGTAAGGGTGTATGTGTTCTGATCAGGATCATGAATGCCTCTCTGTCCTCACCTTCATGTCTGTCCATCTATCCCTAATCTACACGTGTCTCTGTTCTGCAGAACTATGACTTGTTATTCAATTTTAGTTTTCCATGTTTTCACCTTAGCAAAGTGCTTGGCACCTGTTTATAGTAATCCCTGATTCAAAGTGCTCTGAAATCTGAAGATTTTCGACAAAGTTTCAGATTCTAGAACCTCTTCGATAGCAAAGATTTTGAGATAAGGGATGCTCAACTGGCAGAGCTTATGTAAATATTCCCAAACTGGAAAAAACTAACAATGGAAGACTTTGATCCCAGGCACTTCAGATATAGTTTATTTAATCTGTAATGTCTGCTTTTATTTTGTGAATGAATTTTGATATTATTGAATTCCTTTTTTTTCACATGGAATTATTTTTTTTAAAGATTTATTAATTTATTATGTATACAGAAGAGGGTGCCAGATCTCATTACAGATGGTTGTGAATCACCATGTGGTTGCTGGGAATTGAACTCCGGACCTCTGGAAGAGCAGCCAGTGCTCTTAACCTCTGAGCCGTCTCTCCAGCCCACATGGAATTATTTAGTGTTCACTTTGGAGAGTCTACTTTCCCAATGGCCAAAAGCACCAGTTTTGGTCTCCGTGTAGTTTTCAGCACTAAAGTTCTTTTCATAACTATAAAGAAACTTCTAAATCAAAATTCCTTCAAAGCCTCGAACAACAACATCTATTCCTGGCCTCTTAAGCTTATGAAATACCTGTTGTCACTATTTGTAACAAGGTTTGGTCACAAGGCATCAGGCACCGTGGTTAAATGAATGCTGACTTAGGGAAGTCACCACAGTAATGGTAAAGCATAGGATGGAAGAGCACATCTGTGCAGAAAAACAAGGGCAGCGTGCTCGTTTAGATTAGAAAGCAGTATGAAACGTGCCCTGCCACTCTTGAGGTGAATGCTTTGCTCTCAAACTGGTGACACTGTTTGGGAAGGTTTGCACTAACATAAAGTGTCTAGGGCCCGCATAGACAGAAGAAAGTCCCAGCCTTTGAAGGTTATGCCTGGTCCTCTGTCTCTTTCTCTCTCCTGCTTCCTGTCATCCTCCACCATACGCTTTTGACACTCTGATACCATGCTGAAGCATATGAGGACAGCCACTGCAGACTGAGTCCAGGGATACCAGAAGCCAATAGCGACCAATAAGCTAGGTAAAGCTAGCTTAACATTGAAATGTGGTCACAGATTTGTTAAGTATTTATTAGTGCTTTAAAAATCCCAAACTTTATTTATCTGCTTACTTGTTTGTTTAGGTTTTTTCAGGATACAGTTTCTGTGTGTATCCTTGGATGTCCTGGAACTCAGTCTGTAGACCAGGCTGGCCTTGAACTCACAGAGATCTGCCTGCCTCTGCCTCCCAAGTGCTGGGATTAAAGGCGTGTGGCACCAGCCTAAAATCCCAGTATGATAGTTAAAAAGGTGTTGTGTCTGAATGAAAATGAAATCATTTTTAAAAATTATGTTAGTCAAGCATTTATTCAGGCAAAGTAATATGGGACTGCAATACAAGATGAGCACCTGCAATCTAGAAATTCAGAATCTGAAAATGCAAAACTTCAGTCATAATTCTCAGAAAAGTTTGATTTTGTTAACATTTTAGAATTTGAGGCTCCTATGTTAGGGATGATGGGGGTGGGTAAAGATGCAAATACTCTAAAATATGAAATACTCCAAAATATGAAAGATGTCTAACCCCAAGAATTATATAACTAAGGTTACATAAGCATCAAAGAGGAATTTAGGAATTATAGTAATAAGTAGTATATGAACTATCATTACTTGGAGAGACATAACAGACTAAAATCCAATATAATACTGTGAAGTCTGTGATGGATAAACCTTAAAAAAATTTAAATTTGAAAGTTTTGGAGGCCACATTAGTTATTTTAGCTCTTTGTTTCCATGACTTTTACTTTTGACATTCCTTAACCATCCTGTGTCTTTCCATTCAAGAGTAAGTTTGATAGCCTCCAGACTTTGTGTGTGTGTGTGTGTGTGTGTGTGTGTGTGTGTGTGTGTGTGTGTGAGAGAGAGAAAGAGAGAGAGAGAGAGAGAGAGATTGATTCACACTGTGTTCTCTTAGTTTGATGTCTTCCTTAACCTCTAGGTTTATACTTGCAGCATCATTGAAACTGGTAGTAGGGCCTTTTGTGACAAGCTAATGTGAATCTGTTCTAGTGTTGATGGTTTGACTCTTAGTATTTGCTGTATGTCTTCTAGAATGGTTTAACAAGTTAATTATGTCTATTCTAGGCGTGTCACGGGGTCCCAGCCCAGTCAGCCTTGGAAACCAGGACACCTTGCCTGTGGCAATCGCCCTTACAGAATCCGTCAATGCCTACTTTAAAGGAGCAGATCCTACCAAGTTAGTTCTAAATAGATACATATGTACTTATGTTTGGGAGTGGGCGGGAATTGGGGCATAGTGGTCAATTTTAAGTTACACTTTGATTGTTTGTAGATTAGGAGTTTTTTTGTTTTTTGGTTTTTTTGAGACAGGGTTTCCCTATGTAGCTTTGCACCTGTCCTGGAACTCACTTGGTAGTACAGGCTGGCCTCGAACTCACAGAGGTCTGCCTACCTCTGCCTCCCAAGGGCTGGGATTAAAGGCGTGCACCACCACTGCCCGGCAGGAGTTTCTTTTAAGCATTTGTTGGCTTTATACTGTGTAAGCATTCAGGGGTTCCTGTACACATACACACAGATACTGTAATTAGCAATGAGTGATGGCTGTCCTCCAGTTGATTTATTACTCTTGCCCAAGCTTTTTGACCAATATGGCATACTGATGGTATATCTTTTACAGTTTGTCATTTCCTAAAGCAGTGCTTCTCAACCTTCCTAATGCTGCGGCCCTTAATATAGTTCCTTGTGTTGTGGTGACTCCAGCCATACAATATTTTGTTACTACTTCATAACTGTAACTTTGCTGCTGTTATGAATTGTACTGTAAATATCTGCTATGCAGGAGATCGGATGTGCAACCCCCAAAGGGATCACAACCCATAGGTTGGGAACTACTGTCCTAAAGAGATGTAGACTGGGTGTTTGGGTTCTTGCAGAATTGGGTTAGCATCTTGCTTTTGAGAAAAGTTATATCTGCTTTAAGATTTTATTTTTATGTGTATGTATGTTCTCTGCATGCATGTATGTATGCCATGTGCATGCATGTTACCGACAAAGGCTAGAAGTGGGTGTTAGAGCCCCTGGAACTGGAGTGAGCTTTCTGGTGTGGGTGCTAAGAGCCAAATTTGCATCCACTGTAAGAGCAGCAGACACTATCATCCACCAAGCTATTTCCCAATTCCTCTTCTCTTAAAAAATATTATTCAACATCCATTCATTCACTAAGTACTAGGATTAAAGGCATGTGCCATTATGCTCAGCAAGACTCTGAGTGAGTACTGAGGCTACTTCAGAAAACGGGTCTCCTGACCTTTATTATAGTAAAGAGAACATCAGAGAAGCAAGTAGATTGTGTATTGATATATGTTATTAAAAAGGGAGGTAAGAGGGTGGGAAATTACAGTAGGGGGAAAGTCTTTTGGAGGGTTTAAATAGATATTTGAAAAATACGGTGGCACAAGCCATCTGTATATCTGGGAGACTAACACTCCAGGACAAGGGTGCAGTGGTAGAATCCAGGGTAAAAGCATGCTTGGTGTATTCGGGAAACAGTGGAGTGACACATGGCACTGAATAGGAAAATACGTTTAGTATTAGCAGAGAAGGTAGTAAGCGTTGATGTTCTAAATATATTTGAGAACGGAGAATAGAATGACAAGGTTGAAGTACTCGATAAGTGCTGTTAATGTAGACAAGTTGGTAGCTGTGTACATGATTCTGAAGCTCACTGAGTCAGTGTAGACCTGACATAAAATATTTGGCGTCATTGGTTTGTATGTAATATATAAAGTTGGGGTTTTAAGAAGTAGACAGACAAAGATCAGAAACCGAGTCCTGATTCCCTGTTGAAAACCAGACCAGAATGACCAAGCGTAGGAATTGGAGATCACAAGCAGCAAGCAAAGGGATGACAGAAACTAAAAGTCATTTCCTGAAGGAAGGTATGAGGAATTCCTTATGCTGCCATTGGCAGTAGCAGTATGGAAGTCACGCATGACCTTCAACCATGTAATTGTAGTGATGTGGTAAAGGTGTAAGCCTGCTTGGAGTGCAGGAGCAGACTGCAGACTTAGGCCACGTTTGGAAAAAACAAATACAGAGAACCCTTTGGGTGCTTTACTGAGGGGAAGCTGAGAAATGGAATAGTGGCAGGAACAACAGAGTTTTATTTTAGTTTTTTTTTTTATGTTGACTTAAACATGATAGAGCTGTGTGTGGTAACCCACACTTGTAATTCCAGCACTTGGAAGGGTGGGGCAAGAGGATCAAGAGGTAAGGGTCACCCTCAGTTATTGAGTTCAAGGCCATCTTCACCTATGTGAGAGCCTATCTATTTTTTTTTTTTTTAAAGATGCTAGGGACCAGGGAGATGGCTTACTTGGTAGAGTGCCTGCATCACAAGCATGAGGAATGAGGACTGAATTCAGTTCCCAACATCCACATAAAAAGCTGGGTGTGGAAGTCAGGGGGTGGTGGTGGATCTGACAAGAATTAGGAGGAAGAGTAGAGGGCAAATATGATCAAAATCATTGTATACATCTGTGAGATTCTCAAAGGAATACTAAAAATACTACATTAAAGTAAAAGGCTGAGGGTGCCAGCACACAGCTTTGCGCTCCAGATTTAGTGAGAAAGGCCTAAAAAAATCATGTGGTGAGGGAGCTGGAGACATGGCTCAGATTAAGAGCACCAACTGTTCTTCCAGAGGTCCTGAGCTTAATTCCCAGCAACCACATGGTGGTTCACAACCATCTGTAATGAGATCTGGCGCCCTCTTCTGGCCTGCAGGTGTATATGCACACAGAACACTGTATACAGACTAAATAAATAAATCTTTAAAAAAAAAATCACGTGGTGAGCAATCAAGGAAGAGATCGGATACCAGCCTCTGGTCTCCATACCAACCTGCCCATGCGGACAAGTCTTCCATTGAAACTGGAGGAAAGGCATATGATAGATACAGGTTTGGCAGATTAGGAGTTCAGTAGTGAAGAGTGTGAGCACATTCCTTTCTGATTTTATTTCTTCATTGAAATCATCACCTAGGTATAGGGTGGGGACATATTGCTGGCTGGGGAGGAATGGAAGCTGTGAGGAGAAGGCAGAGGAGAGAGTGACTAGACTAGACTGGGTTCCAGGGCATGCTAAGAGCAGGTGGGAGCTTTGGCCATGCGGTTCTGTTTCTAGTCACTTTCAGCCGTGAGTGTGGGAGGGAGCTGGATTCAGTCAAGACTTGTAAGCAGTTAGCAAAGGCAAAAGCATGTCTCATGAGGAACCTGGAAATCTAAAGATTGGGGATATAAGGGTACGAAGTTTGAAAAATTATTGAAAATGCAGTAGGATGAGGAGGAATGAAGTTGTGCTACTAGGTGGAATGAGTTAGAAACAAAACAGGAGTCTGAGCAGATGAGTGATGGTTGGGAAACATTGTTGAGGGACTGTGGCTGACGTGCGCTGTAAGAGAGAGCATAGGAGAAGGTGAAGAGCTACGTGACTAAGGGTGTTAAAAGGACCATCTGGATGGATACTGGAAATTATGCTAGCAGTAGTGGTGCAGAGATAAGATTAGCGGTGAGTCAGGACCTCAGGATTTCAGGTAAAAGATGATCTGAGGAGACGGGGTCTGAGCAATACCGTGTGAACCAAGAGTTTCTGAGGAAGATGAAGTGAACAAGAAGAGCAGCCATCACCAAGCCCAGGGGTTCAAAGGGCTTAAGAGGAGAAGGTAGCTAACTAGTTAGCGGTGCTGTTACCAGGGAAGCACTGCCCTTACAGGTCTCCCAAGGATGTATACATATATGCTACATAAACTTTTAAAGCCAAGCATACTTTTGAGAAGAGCTTAGAGCATCTTATTTAAGCACTTGCCCATGTCCTCCGATGTCAGGTGTATTGTGAAGATCACTGGAGACGTGACAATATCATTTCCAAGTGGAATTATTAAAGTCTTCACAAGCAACCCCTCTCCGGCTGTGCTGTGCTTCAGGGTGAAAAACATCAGCAGACTGGAGCAAATCCTTCCAAATTCACAGCTCGTGTTCAGGTTTGTGTGTTTTGCTCTTAAGATTAAGATTGGAGTTTCTTTTTCTTTTTTTTTTTTTTTTTGAGCTGAGGATCGAACCTAGGGCCTTGCGCTTGCTAGGCAAGCGCTCTACCACTGAGCTAAATCCCCAACCCTTGGGAGTTTCTTTTTTTTTTTTTTTTTTTGAGTTTCTTTTTAAGAGATGTTTTTCTTTGTGAAGTAATGTTGAGTTTGACGACAGTGCCAGCATTCTGTAAGCAGGTAAGCAGCCTTGTGCCCTTTGCTTCGGTGGGTGCCGGTGTCCTTTCACTGCTGAGTCCCTGTCTTCTCGTCCTGCCCCTCATTCCACCCTCTGGGTCGTTGCTAGCAGTCCTTCCCAGGCCACCAGCTGACCCAGGGAAGGAAGGAAAGGAGAAGTCAAATGAAATAACCATATTTCTTACACACACAGTGATCCATCACAGTGTGATTCCAACACAAAAGATTTTTGGATGAACATGCAAGCTGTTACTGTCTACCTCAAGAAGCTATCAGAACAAAATCCAGCTGCTTCTTATTATAATGTAGATGTATTAAAGTATCAGGTGAGTGTCCTATCACTGTGAAAACCTTAAATTTTATATAAACAAATATAATCTGGCAGAACACTAAATAAATAAATATGTCATGGTCAAACGAGGTCCATTCCAAGAGTGCAAGATTGTTTTGGAATTTGAAAATCTGTTAGTAAGTTAATGATTATTTTAGCCAAAATGATGAAGTGTTTGCCATCTGTTTGTGATTCAACTACTGAATAAATATTAGTACATGCATTTATATTTAGCATGAAAACTCCGGTATAGTCATTCTTCATAAAGAAATGCCAAAACAGTCAGTTAAAGTTCAATATGGCAGACACTCACTGTTTATATTAATAGTACAGAATTTAAGTGTTTCTCTGGATTTGTTAGCACTGCTACATAAGAGAATAAAATAAGAAGTAATAGCCAGATGGTGGTGGCACACACCTTTAATCCCAGTACTTGGGAGGTTGAGACAGGTGGATTTCTGTGAGTTCAAGGCCACCCCGGTCTACAGATCGAGATCCAGGACAGCCAAAGCTACACATAGACACCCTGTCTTGAAAGACAAAAAAAAAAAAAAAAACCACTAAAGTTCTAAGTCCACATGTATCAAGTACTTAATAATAAATGAAACCATAAAAGGGCCTAAAATAGATTATGACCAAATATGTATACATACATACATATGCTTATTGAAACCCAGAAGAGTGGCTGGTGAGGTCTCTGTGGTTAAAAGTACTTTTTGTACAGTCCTCACAACCTGAATTTGATCCTGATGACTCAAGTTCAATCTCTAGAATTCACCGAAATGTGGAATGTGACCTAACCTTTGAGTGCATGTGTATGTGTGTGTGTGTGTTTACACATAAAGTAATAGATTTAAAATCCAGAAGGTATGTCAAAAAAGTAGATTGACATTTGTATATATAGTGCTGGAATGCATAAGACAGACTTAAGGGATCACTCCGCGAAGTTAGGAAGCACAAGGTGGATAACTCTTGGAAGGAAGCATGCTCTACTATAGTAGTATTCCGAACTGGTTAAGAACGTAATGATTGCTCTGTCCAATAGTGAAAGGGGTGTGACCGCTTACTCCTGGGAATACAGATTAATAGCACTTTTTAGAAGGACGTGGTAGTAAATTAATTGGATAGATAAAATGTTTAATTCAAAGTTCTTTCTGAAATAATTATTCAGAAGTTTCATAACAGGCTAAGAAAAGGTACAAAATACATTTCTTGTGTCATTGTTTCCAGACCACCTGAGTATACAGCAGCAGAGGAATACACTGCTTCATCAGTGTGTTATAAAAAAACCATCACAAGCAATGAGATAGAGCCGTGTTTCAAGTTCCTAAAAAGTCTGGGAGGACACGGAGCATGATGCTCACAGCGGGGAGTAAAAACACCAAGGGTGGGCTTGGTTACAGCTCAGTAGGTAGAGCACTTAGTCCTGCGTGTGTTAGGCCTTGAGCGTAATCGCCAGCATGCATGCACATGCGCTAGATAAGTTCTCGACATTTATGTTTGAATTTTTAATAGCGTAATATTAAAATAACTTGTGTTTCTAAAAAACATTTGTAGTCAGTGCTTGCTAATTGCTGGGAATAGGACAAGGAGGTGGTAAACATGGTCAGTAAATAACGTTGTTATGTTAGAGAACAGATGCTGTAGATAGACAAAGGAGATGGCCTCGGGGAGCCTTGAAAAAGGAGCCGAAGAGTTGGCAGGAATATGCCATTCACTGTGTTTAAAGCTAGTAAAGATTGGAAGTTGGGAGTGTGTTAATTGTAGGCTTTGGGAAGCACATCGTGAATCTTTTTCCTCATGGATTATAGCTAAATTCTTTATAATTTCATATGTAATTAATGCAGAATCTTAGAATCCTTTTTTGAAAGGTTTTGGACTTTCATAAATAAATACTTTTTAAAAAAATTACCTAAAGGAATGCTGACTTCTGGGCACTGTGCCTAATCTGTAAAGTCAGGTTTTCTGCAGTTGGATCCAAGGGAACTGCACCATGGCAGTTTGCAGGTAGGCTGTCTGAGGTTCACAGGCCGAGAGTGACCCTAGGGGCCGAGTGCTGCATTCTGTATTCTGCCTAGCAACAGCCACTCCTTGCTGCTTCGTCGTGACTGTGCAGGTCTTTAGGCCTGAGTGTTTGTGTCATGAACGTGCCTTGTTTATTAATCTCAGGCAAAGACAGTTACTTGCTTGATTCTCTTTAAAGGTATCATCAAATGGCATTCAGTCCACTCCTCTAAATCTTGCAACGTACTGGAAGTGTAGTGCCAGCACCACAGATCTGCGAGTGGATTATAAGTACAACCCAGAAGCTATGGTCGCACCTAGTGTGCTTTCCAACATACAGGTGGTGGTGCCCGTGGACGGAGGAGTCACGAACATGCAGTCCCTTCCCCCTGCAGTGTGGTAAACTGCTTTTGCCTTCCAGTTGATTTGTTTGCTTTGTCTCCAGCTGCAACAGTCCTCACCTCTCAAACAGACAATAACTGGGTTCAGTGCTTGCCCATGCAAACCTGACAACCTTATAAGCCTGAGAACTCTAAAGATTCCTGAGAACCTATGTAACGGGCTCTCTGATCCCTACATGTGCCAGTGGCAAGCATATTTCTATACATACATAGAATTTAAAGAACAATAATAACTATTAATAGGATTAAATGTAGCACTTAGTCTGTCTACAGGACTATCTGCTTAGTGTTGAGTAGTTACCGCCATTGCTAACCATCTCTTGTACCCCTTCTTCCTCTGAGCCACATATACACAAATTTGTTTCCTCTGGCCACTGGAAATGAAAGGAATCCTGTAATTTGGTAAACTTTTGTTACTCAAGAAAGCTACAGCATCATATTATATATATGATACATTTTCACTAGGTAATGCCATTTAAAGCCCACACTATAGTTTTGATAATAAAAATACTTGAGGTACATTTATTGAGTATTAGATACTGTAAGAGACTGAATTTGAAGATACTTGTTCTTATTACAGGAATGCAGAACAAATGAAAGCCCTTTGGAAATTATCTGGGATTTCAGAAAAATCAGACAGTGGAGGTAAGGGTGTGCTCTCTCCTTCACTGTGCTGGGATCAGATCCAGGCCCTGGGGGTACCTGCTAGGCAGGTACTGTACCCGTCTGCTGTCCTGGTACTACCTCTATTAACTATGTGTGTGAGTGCACACGGCGTGGCACAGACAGCTTGCATCAGTCAGTTCTCTCCTTTCCACCATGTGGGTCCTGAGGACGAGACTCGGGGTGAGGCATGGTGTAGCAGGAGCCTTTACTTGCTTTTTTTTTGAAGCAGTTTCCTCTTGAAATTTTATGCCTTCAGTTCTAGAACTGACCACTAGGTGGAAGTTAATACTCTATGAAAGAATGTACAAGCTGAGATTCAGAACAGTTTTTACCCTTCTCTTGAATAGGCTTTCTTTGTAAGAAAAATAACTTAAACTTTTATAACTGCAGGATAAATGCTTTTTGTGTTTACATAAGAGAAATGCTTAGTGGTAGAATTTTTTGAAAATGAAACTGTCCCCAGGTAGGTAACTCAAATAATTGCATATGATTGAGCTAATTCTGTTGATGGGAAAAGCAGGTGCTTTCTGTTAAAGCAGGTGCCCCTGTTTTCCCCTCCCCAGTTACATAGAAAATAGCTTTGACACGCTGCTGATCTGCTCCATCTTGCTGAGAAAACCTTTCTGTTCATTCCTGTTGGAGTTCACCAGAGGTCTTTAGTTCTGTGAGGCAGTTTTAAGGAGAAACAAGTTAATTGTCTCCTACTGAGTGTGTCTGTGTTCACCATATGGCTAGTTATCACTCCAATATCTCCTCTGAGTCAGTGTCTTTAAAACTAGTGTACAGTTCCTAAGTCAAGTCCCTAACATGAGATACTCATAATCTTTCTTAGTTAAAAGAGAACTTGTCTTCCTAATTAGCCTCCATTAATTTTTCTTATTGAGCGAATGCTTTAGCTCTTCCAATTTTGTTCAGCTTTTTCTTTTTGTTGGTTTTTTTTGTTTTTGTTTTGTTTTTGTTTTGGTTTTTCGTGACAGGGTTTCTCTGTGTAGCTCTGTGCCTTTCCTGGAACTCACTCTGTAACACAGGCTGGCCTCGAACTCACAGATAATCTACCTGCCTCTGCCTCCCAAGTGCTGGGATTAAAGGCCACCACCACCCAGTAGCTTTTTCTTTTTGAATATTTTGAGCATATCAGTGGGGTTTCTCCTCTAGTATTTCTACATAAAGGCCTATCAGCAAATCTAGATGGTCTGTTCTTATATATCTGCTGTACAGGGTCAGATTTATACTAGAGAGCCACACTTGAGGCAAGGTGACCAAGCTGGCCTCTAGTTAGTTTTTGTTGTTTAGTACTTACAGTTAGCATTTTCAGTCTTTTCTCCTAGCCATAATTTTTATGAACCACACTGAAATTTCTAACTTAAACTGGAAGTAAATTAGACATCCTATGTATTAGGCTTACAGCCAGCTAGTAAGGAAGACAGAATATCTTGTTCCCTATTTAATAAGACATACAATAATTGGAAATATACCAAAAAAGGAATTTGTTCTTTCAAAAACAAGATTCACATTTTCTTTTCTTTCTTTCTTTTTTTTTTTTTCCTTTTTCCGGAGCTGAGGACCGAACCCAGGGCCTTGCACTTGCTAGGCAAGAGCTCTACCACTGAGCTAAATCCCCAACCCCAAGATTCACATTTCCTATCACATATTTAGTACTTTCCTTCTGTTACTCAGCTATGAAAGTGCTGTTCTATGTGAGGAAATGGGAAAATTTTATGAATGTGGTTTTGATGTGGTCAGTCAGACCTTTACAAAGAAATACCCAGACTCAAATGCTGTAAAATAGAAACCTGTTTTCTAGCTCAGTACCTGGACAAGAGATAGGAACAGTTGTGTAGCTTAAGGGCTGGTGGTGACTGCTGCTCACGGGGCCTGCATGGCACTTTCACAGAGCGAGTTGCTGAGCAGGAGTGTAGCTTTCAGGACTGTGGACATGAGTTCAGAGCTAGGCAGCAGTTCTCCACTCTGGTCCATCATGCTAGCATAGGACAGACCACTTACTACATCTTGTTCCGTACTTCTCTGTAGTGTTAAACTTCTATACAGGGGGATTCAAATGTCTTCTTGACGCTACTGACAAAGTCTGTCCACATCCCCTGACACAGTGGTTCTCCGCTTTCCTAATGCCACAACCCCTTAATACACTTAGTTCCTCATGCTGTGCTAACTTCCAACCATAAAATTATTTTTGTTGCTACTTCATAACTAATTTTGCTAGTGTTATGAATTGTAATATAAATATCTGATATGCAGGATGTCCGATATGCAACTCCTGTGAAAGAGTCATTTGACCCCCAAAAGGGTCTCAACCTACAGGTTTGAGAACCACTGCCCTAACCCGAAACCCAGGTTAAATTAGGTTAGAAATCCTTGTAGACTTCTCCTTTCTTTCCTTTTAAATATTGTGTTCTTGGCTTATGCATTGGCTCTCCCACGGCTCCCCTCTTCTGTCACCCAGAGCCCTAGTAAGCTGTCTTACTGTCTTGCGAGTGGTCTCCTTACTTGGCGTCTTGCCCTTCTCCTGGGGCACTGATCTGAGGTAGTCTTGCCTGTCTTCTCTTGGGTGTTTCCCTGTGGTTGAGTCATAAACTTCTTACTGTGGCCTGGGCCTTGCCGCTCCTCTAGTCTCATCTGCTGCTGTCCTCCACTTGCGCCCTGTTCTCCAGACTCTGTGGTATGGATGCAGTTCTCTTCAGCCTGCTAACTCTCACGGGTCTTCTGTCTAAAATATGTCTATGACTGTGAGCAGCAGTGCGTGTTTTCAGATTCCTTAGCGTCACCCATGCCTGCCTTCTGCCGCGGTCAGACAGGGATATGTTTGTTGCATAAGGGATTATAGCTGGAAGAAAGGACTTGTCAATGTCTACGGGGTGCTGCAGCTAGCCAGTTAGCTCAGTTGGCTAAATATGATGTTAATGAGACAAGTGAAAAATAGCAAGGCTGATGCCCTCCTCCAGCTGCCTTTTCTCCTTATCGCTGTGGACTGCAGGGTCTGGCACTCAGCACTCACTTCTCTTGACTTTGTCTTGTTGTCCCTCGTCCCCCATCCCTTGTGTCATGCCCCCCATGCTCCCTGTGTGCTGCTCTCCATTCTTTACCTCATCTTTGTTAACACGTGCATATCACAGGCATCTGTCTAAGCAGAGTACATCTCTGAACATTACGGTTAAGTAAAAGAAAACAGTAGATTGAGATTACTTAGTAGAAATTCAGGCTTACCAAATAGAGTTTGATTTGAAAACAGGACAGTGGTTTGTTTACTATGTGCATCTCATGAATTTATCATTGACTGAGGTAGTTTAGCTTAGATCAGCAGTTTTCAACCTGTGGGTTGCAGTGGCCCTTTCCCAGATATTTACATTGCAATTTGTAACAGTAGGAAAATTATAGCTATGAAGTAGCAATGAAAATAATTTTATGCTTGGGCCTTACCACAACGTGAGGAACTATATGAAAGGCTCGTAGCATTACGAAGGTTCAGAAGCACTGGCTTACTTGCTCATTTACTTTTATTTCATGGGCAGTATATTTTACCTTTGATAAGGCTTTTATTCTTTTCTTTGCAGGTTCTGGATCCCTCAGAGCAAAATTTGATCTTTCAGAAGGACCCAGCAAACCCACAACACTTGCAGTACAATTCCTTAGCGAGGGAAATACCCTCTCAGGAGTAGATATTGAGCTTGTTGGCACTGGCTATAGACTTTCCTTAGTAAAGAAGCGTTTTGCCACTGGTAAGTTGGGATGTTTTGAACTCTCTAGTGTATGTGGGAAACACTTATTCTAGGAGTTTATAATTTAAAAGCATGGATTTTTTTTTGCCCCTTGATACAAAAGCTATCTTGGTAGTTACCATGATCAGCACAGTGAGCTATGTAATATGATTCTGATGCACTGTAAACAGCAGGTGGAGACTAGAGTTGTGTGTCTGTAACCACAAAGAGCATGTGGTCATTTAGAGTATTGGAAACAAAGGTCTGCTTGGTGTTTTTCAGGACGATACTTGGCGGATTGCTGATGGACCTAGGAAGCAGTTTTCTGCAGGGAACAGTGCGAACCTGCCACTGCAGCATCACCTGTCTTTCCAAACACTATTCTTACCTGTGTGATGTCTTTCAAACTTGGTCTTTGAAAGCTGACTACACATGTTCAATTGCACTTTCAAAGTGAGTCATTGAAAGAGAGCACTGAAATGACCTTGTACACAGTGAGGATCCAATGCAATATTCAGGAAGCACATGTATTCAAATTGTCACTAACATGAAGTTTATGATCTTCAGTGTCTGTGTTTTTAAAAGGTTAGAATGTAGTAACAAACCTAAAATTTCAGGAGAGCAAGCACAAAATTATTTAGCTTTCCGTAAGTATTTAGACTCAGAGATAGCTTTGAAGTTCCATAAGTTTGATGTGAATGAATATAAACAGAACATAAATTTTAAGTTTTGAATGTTAACTCAGAGCTCAATCTAATTGAGGTATGTGCCATAAGGTAATCAGACCAGAGTCCAAGTTGTATGCAAAAAAAACCCTATAATCTGATTCTCATAAGCATATTAATAAAGTGTAAATGGTGTTTTATATGATTTTTAAAAAATTCTCAAGTGCAATGTGTTTTAAAATAAGCTTGCAAAGGACAGCAGAAAAACCTACTTCTGCAGTTAATTAACTTTATAGAAGTTGTGATTGTTTTGATGAATTAATGCTGTAGATTTAATTTATTTTTATATGGATTACATAATGTGTGCCTTTAAAAACAATAACAAAGCCCAGAAATGTGCCTCTAGTTTGTGTTAATTAATGTGCCTCACTTTTTTCTCGCTCTGGATCCTGTATTCAGAATCCTACAGTGGTCAAGCATAGTTAAAAGATATTTGCAGTTTTTAAAATACCTTTGGGCTGTAATTGGGAAGAAAACTCAAAATAACCAAAAGATAATTTATACTTAAAAATCCTGGCTCGTGTCTTTAATGATACACTATAGCCATTAGAAAAACAAATAAGCCTAATGGAATATGTTTACTGGGAATAAAAATGACCTTCTGATATTCAACATTGACCTCCTAAGTATGTGACGTGGACAAGTGCCGAAACTATGGTGGTAATTGGTAACTGGTATTTTAACTTTAATGTAGCATTTCCCTTGACCATATTTATCAAGGAAAATTTACACACTTAGTTACTATTGTGTTGTGAATGTAAGTTTTCTAGCATTCGATGAATAATTTTTAAAAGATTCATTTTGACAATGAGAGAAGTACTGTCGTTTGTTTTCATTTTAATAATTAGAAAATTGTCAAATTCCCATATGGTAAGAATAGGTAAATTATTTGAAGTAAAGGATTGGGTTTCTTAACATGAACTGCTCATACTGAGTATTAACTTTATAACAAATTCTGATCAACAAAAGAAATAATATGTTTTAGACAAAGTTTCATAATTTACAAGTGGGAATTTATGATAAATACCAATGTCTTTCATTTTTCATAGAAGTGATAGCTTGTATTATATCTGATAATTTATATAAACCACTAATTTTGTTAAGCTTTACAGAAAATAAAACCCCTATTACTAGACATTAAAATAACATCTTTCTATACTAACACAGCAGAAAATCTACTCTTTGTAATACAAAGTGAGCATTTTTATATATTCAGTGTTATTCCAGTTCTAAATTTAGGTTTGACTTAAGCAAACATAAGGAAGGCAATTGTTTGAAATGTTAGTCTTTACTAACTAGCAAAATCAGAATTTCTAACTCTTATGTTCTTTAAAATGCCAGTTACAATTACCCTTACTAAAATTTTGACTACATTTGCTTTTATTGGGCAGTTAATGCTTTACTGTTTGAATTCTGACACTGCTATATTCACAATGTCTGTTTTTAATCAAGTAGTACCTTAAGATGTTGACGTGAGTGGAATGGTAGTGGAATGGTTAACCTTGTGCACTTTCTCCCCATAGCCTGCAGACCTAGTGTTGACATGCACATTTGTATTGGGTACAGGTTACAGTTCTGAAGCCATATGAGTTAATAGTCTTTTTTTTTTTTTTTTCCATTTAAAAAGTCACTAATGTTGTTTTTAAAAAGCCCAGTAGATTTCAGTGAGAGACTATCTAGCAAGCTGGTTCTTGCTTGTGTACAGTGATAACTTTGTAGCTGCTTCTTTAACCAGGAATTTGTAAACACAGAACTCTTAACAAGTGTGAGCTTTTAAGGAGTGTTATTTACTACTTTGGGTTGTAATTAGAGCACATCTATCTTGCAAAATTTTGTAAATATTTTTGATTTTTTTCATAAACTGTAAATTTTACATAAAAGTTGTATCCCTAATAAACATGTAATATATAATTTAGCAGTTGACTTTATGTGTCTTTGTGTCCCTATTAATAGATATGTTATAGATAGGACAGTCGACCTGAGGAAGGAATGGGCAGCTGACTTTGAACTGTATTAGAATTGTTTTCCTTTTGTGGTAGTAGGGGTTGAACCCAGGACCTGGTGGATCCTAGGCAATCACCCTACACTGAGCTGGAGCCCCAGCAGATTTGGAGCTTTAGCTCACATTTGTGCTAGCATACAGATTGAACTACTGAAGATGTATTATTGGTCATAAAAGAAACTTGGTTTGGTGTGTGTCTCTGAATATCAAACATATTTAACACTGAATTATTTTAACACATTTATATATTGAAATTGATTATGAATTTTAGTTAAGACTTTTCTTCTTGACTAGTTTTGTAGGAATAGTTGTATATAATTTAAAGTCATGATGAGGCCTGAGAGGTGACTCAGCTGGGAAAGGTGCTTGTCACCAAGCCTAATGACCTGAGTTCAGTCCCCCAGACCCACACAGTGAAAGGAGAAACTGACTCCCTCAGGTCATCCTCTGACCTCCATACACACACAGTAAGACAGCAAGTAAATAAATGTAATTTTAAAAAATCATAATGTCAGAAGTTAGGGACATCAAGTCTGAAAAACAAAACCAAAAAACCCAAACTAGTGGATTTAGGAAGGAACAAAAGGATAAAATGAGAAAAGAAAAAAAATTGCATTAAATAGTGACAGTTTTGTCAAATATGTCATAGAAAACACTTGTATAATTATTTAGGTTTGGTTGGGAAGCCTCTTAGCATTCACACCACCCACACCCTCTACTAGACAGGTCCGAGAGTCGTACACCCTACGTTCTGAGGCAGAGCACAGTACCGACTGGCTCATCCCACAGTCCTAAGTAGAGGGAATATCTTTGCTCCTACAATAATTGAGAAACTCGGGCCCCTTCCATTTCATGGTTCTGCTAAGAGTCTTCATTTGGCCAGCAGATGGAGAAAAAGCAAAGTTCATTAGGTTTTTATGGGTTAGGCCTAGACATGGAATCATCCGTCCCGCCCATGGTCCATAAGCTAGACTTTGATCTTACAGCCTCAGTTGACTACGGGAGAAGATAAGAAATGAAATATCCCTGTATGCCCACAAGGAGACAATCACCAAACTAGGTTCACATAAACGGTCCTCTGCTTACCATGTCCCTTCTCCATTTTGTTAATTTTCCTGACCCTTCCCCAAACATGCATTTGAGAGAGTCTGTGGCATTCCATAAATTCTTGCTATATATTGATAGTCTGTCCTTGTTTTTAATATACTTGATTTTTTCCTATACTCCCTCTTTTTAAATTACATTTATTATTTGTGTGTGTGGTGGTCAGAAGACAACTTGGAGTCAGTTGTCTTATCCCTTCCTATGGGTCCCAGTGATAAACTTGGGGTGTCAGGCTTGACTTTTCTTAACCGAGCCATCTCACTAGCCCCTGCATTCATCCTTCTAGTGACTGTCCTACATGCTCATTTTTGATAACTCAGAAATGATTGTTTATCTTTGGTCTTCAGTTTTATCTTTTGGAAATAAGGGCTGACAAAATGGCCGAGGATGTAAAAGCCTGATGATCATGCTTCAATCCCCAGATCCCACAGTAGAGGAGAGGACCAACTTCCAGAAGTTGTCCTGACTTCCATATGCACATGTCCTGTCTGTCTGTCTGTCTGTCTCTTTCTCTGTCTCTCACACACACACACACACACACACACACACACACACACACACACACACACACAAATTGAAAAATGTTTTAAACACGTAAGAAAAGTTTAAAGTAGGGAAATAATTTGCTCATTTCCTATGGTCTGCAAGTTATCTGGTGTTGGCACTGGCCAGTAGAAAACTTTGGGCCTTCTCCTGGCAGCTGCAGGGGTGGCCACAGATCCAGGAGGAGCATGCTTCCACCACCAGCCGTTTGGTCATGTCTGTCTTTTCTGCTGAGAGAGTAAAAGTTTTTCTGGAAGCTCCTGCACCTCTTTGCTCATATCCAGTTGGTCATATTGTGTATGAGACAGAGAAGGGAAGAAATCTTCATATAAGATGGGGGAGGGGAAGGGGTGGCAATGGAAAGGAAATCATTGTCAGCCACAGGTGTATTATGCAGGTGGTAATCCTAGCCCTGACGCCAACCCTAATCCTGACAATCAAACCTTTGCTCCCATCCCAATCAGCTTGTTTCTTTCTTTCTTTTCTTGGTTTTTTGAGACAGGGTTTCTCTGTATAGCTTTGTGTCTTTCCTGGAACTCACTCAGTAGCCCAGGCTGGCCTCGAACTCACAGAGATCCACCTGCCTCTGCCTCCTGAGTGCTGGGATTAAAGGTGTGCACCACCAACGCCCGGCTTCAACTTGTTTCTTTTGAGAAAGGATCTCACTGTATATCTCTGGCTGGCCTGGAATTTAATACATAGACCAAGGTGGCCTCAAGCTCAGAGATCTGCCTTCCTCTACCTCCTAAATGCGGGAATTAATGGTGTGAACAGCCACACCTGGCCCCAGTCAGCATTGTAATCTGTTCTTAACAATGTAAAGTTACAAATGAGCAAGATCAACTTGAAAGTAAACATCTACTGTTTTATTTTTAGGGTAGTAAATTCCTATGACCATTCTACATAGTAATTTGAATCCAGTACCTTTTCCCCCTCAATATATGTATCATTTAGTAATCACTGGGGATTTTTCCCTAGGAAAATATGATTAAACAAATAAATGCACACAAAAGATATTTACTGCAATATTGTTCCTAGTATGACAAAATTAGAAGGATTAGCCAAAAAAAAAAAAAAAGATAATTCCCATGTAGTAAAATGCTTTACAGCTACTAAAAATACTGAAGAGACTATTGGGCCTGGTGGTGAATGCCTTTCATCTCAGAACTCGGGGCAAAGGCGAGTGGATCTTTGTGTGTTTGTCTTTTCTATATAGCAAGCTCCAGGCCAGCCAAGGCTACAGAGTGAGTCAAAAAACAAAAACAAGCCAGGCAGTGGTGGTGTACGCTTTTAATCCCAGCACTTGGGAGGCAGAGGCAGGTGGATCTTTGTGAGTTCAAGGCCAGCCTGATCTACAGAGCGAGATCCAGGAAAGGCTCAAAGCTACACAGAGAAACTCTGTCTCGAAACAAACAAAATCCAAAACAAAACAAAACTTGAAGATATCTTCATCACTGTTCTTTTGCTGTGGAGAGACCTCATAATCATGGTATCTCTTATAAAAGAAAGCATGTAATTGAGGCTGCGTTACTGTTTCAGAGGTTTAGTCCAGTATCATTATGGCAGCACCCTGGCAGACATGGTACTGGAGAAGTATATGAGAATTCTATATCCAAATCCAAAGGTAGCAGGAAGAAGAGAAAGGCACTACAGTGTTTTGGCTTGTGCTTTGGAAACCTCAAAGCCCACCCCCAGTGACACACTTCCTCCAACAAGGCCACACTTAGTCCTTTTCAAGTAGTGCCACTCCCTGATGACTAAGCATTCAAATATGTGTTCCTGTGGAGGCCATCCTTAAACCACCACATTCCATTCCCTGGCCCCTATAGACTTGTAGCCATATAATGCAAAAAAAGCATTCAGTTCAACTTCGAAAGTCCCCATAATCTGTTTTAGTCACAACACACAGTCTCTCCTGAGACTCATGGCAATCTCTTGACTGTAACCCTCAGTAAGATCGAAATAAAAAAGCAGATCACATACTTCAACATACAGTGGCACTGAACATACATTGCCATTCCAAAAGGGAGGAATGGGGGCACAGTGAGGAAACACTGGACCAAAGCAAGACCAAAAACCAGCAGGGAAAACTCCACATTCTGCATTTCCATGTGCAAGGTCAAAGTAGTCCTCAGATCTCCAGCTCCTTTCAAGCTTTGTTGACTGCAACACACTTCTCACGGGCTGGTTCCACACCCGGGCTGGTTCCACACCCAGGCTGCAGCTTCCTTTGGCAGGTACCCTTGTTAGGATTCTACCAGCATGCATGATTGCACATGCGCAGTTCAGGAGTTAAGCAAAGGGTCTTGCGTCTTAAGTCATTAGTTGTACGCCTTAAAGAGCCATGATTCAGACCCCACCCTCTCTCTCTGTTCTCCCTCCCCCCACCCATCTTCCCTCTCTCTGCCCGTACTTTCCTCCCCAGGCCTGGTTCACTTGTCTCCCCCAACCCCCTCCTAATAAAGCTCTCTGCTACCAGGTAACGTGGCTGTGGCTCGTGGCCTTTTCTTGCAGTAACCAGAGCCACATCTCATTCATTTCAACCCTCCTCTGGCATCTCCAACATTTTGGGGCCTCCAACACAATCCAGGCTTACCTTCACAGGTCCACACAATGGTCTCTCTGGGCTTCCATGCGAGGGCATCCCTGGTAGACTCCTGACCTCAGCAGCTTTTCTTCAAGGCAGATTTCACAACCACTTTCTTGTATCTTTGACTCTAAAGCCAGAACCATGAAGCCAAAGCTGCCAAGTTCTGCTGCTTCCTGGGGTCGGAACTTGGAACACTGGACTTAGTGCCATTACATTTCCTGGGGCTTCTTTTCCCCTCAAACTGTACACTTTGTATTTTTCCTTGCTCAGATTGTTCATTTTCTTTATAGATCTGCATAAGAGTGACCACTAATAGTCACATGGTAGAGTCAATACTAGGCTCTTTTGAAATCTCCACCAATAACCATTAACCCAAAAGTTTTCAATGTAGCTCCAGGCAGACTTTTAAGACAAGGGCAAAAAGCAATCACATTCTTGGCCAAAATATTATAAGAGTGTTCTCTAGGCCAATTGCTAATATTCTTTCCCCCTGAAACTCTTGAGCTGGGCCCCCACAGTTCAAATTACCCTCAGCACAGTCTTTCATGCTTCATCCATTATGGCCCATTAAGCCCCACATAAAGTGTTCAACTGCTTTCCTAATCCAGTGTCCACATTCTGCCAACAAGCATCATGGTCAGGCCTATCACAGCAATACCCCGTGTGGTAATTTGAATGTAACTGGTCCCTATAAGCTCATAGGGAGTGGCACTATTTGGAGATGTGGCCTTGTTGAAGGAAGTGTGTCATGGTGAGGGCAGGCTTTGAAGTCTCTTGCTTAAGGTTTTCTCAGTGTCACAGACCATTTGTTGTTGCCTGCAAGAATGTAGGACTCTAAGCTACTTGTCCAGCACCCCATCTACCTGCCTGCCACCACACTCCCCATCATAATGATAAGGGACTGAACTTCTGAAACTGTAAGCAAGCCATCCAATTAAATGTTTTCCTTATAAGAGTTGCCATGTCATTGTGTCTCTTCACAGCAATTAGAACCCCTAACTAACACACCCCACTTCTGGTACCAACTTCTGTCTTGGTCAGTGTTCTATTGTTGTGAAGAGACACGATGACCATGACGACTCTTATAAAAGAAAGCATTTAATTGGGACTTGCTTACAGTTTCAGAAGTTTAGTCTATTATCATGGCTGGGAGCATGGCGGCGTGCTGTCAGACATGGTGCTGGAGAGGTGGCTGAGAGTTCTGCTTTTGGATCTGCAGGCAGCAGGAAGAAGAGAAAGCCACTGGGTCTGGCTCAGGCTTTTGAAACCTCAGAGCCCACCCCCAGTGACATACCTCCAGCAGGGCCACACCTCCTGACCCTTCTTGAGTCCTGCCACTCCCTGATCACTGAGCATTTAAATATCTGAGCCTGTGGGGGCCGTTCTTACTTCAACCACCAGTTACTCACACCGAAACACTGCCATAATGTTACCAAGTGGTTAGTGATAAAGTGCCATTTTAAATTGTGTTATTTTCAAGACAGCTGACCTGGAACTCATTAAGTAGCCCAGGCTACCCTTGGACCTATAATCCTATAGCAGTCTCCCAACTGTTGGGATTACAACACATTTTCTTTCTTTTTAAAATTTTTTTTTAAATTTAAATTTCTTTTTTTTTATATTTCTTAAAATACATCATTTTTAACAGTCAAAAACAGAAGCCAGTAATAAAGCTGCTCATGGAAGCCTGGTAGAAAAAGCTGTTAGAGTATAAATAAAGACGGCTTGAAGCCGGGCAGTGGTGGCGCACGCCTTTAAATCCCAGCACTCGGGAGGCAGAGCCAGGCGGATCTCTGTGAGTTCGAGGCCAGCCTGGGCTACAGAGCGAAATCCAGGAAAGGCGCAAAGCTACACAGAGAAACCCAGTCTCAAAACAAACAAACAACAACAGCAAAAAGACGGCTCGAGCTATTTGGGGCCACTTGATTGAAATCCACTTGGCGGTCAGAATTTTTCCTTACACCGACGCCCCTTCCCCATCTCAGGACCTGAACCAGAGCCGGGGCTGGCCCCCAGCACATAGTGAGAACCTGTCTTGAAAAACAAACAAACAAAAAAAACCAAAAAGAAAGAAAAAGCAAACTTTGTCCTAATTTGTCTCCATGTCAGTTTGCATGTACACCCTCACAGGCGTATTTGACATGGCCATGTGACCAGAGCACCCAGATGGCAGTTGCTGCTTGAGGTGAGGTGGCCTTTCAGCTTCTTGCTGGTTTAAAGTAGTCATCAGGGTGCTGTCTCCCTATGAGTGCAGCTGCTGGCTTTCCTCCCTTTGGGTCCTCGGTGGCACACACCGTTCTTAGTGAAAGACCCAGTCAGTTCTTCCGCTGGAGGGTAGGAGGCATCATCATCCCAGCATGCCGTCCTGAGGACAGAAGTGGGTGAGCACTCAGATACGTGCACATTCACCACAGCAACGTCTTTCTAATCCTTTTTGGTTGTCTGTGTGTAGGTGATACGTATTTTCCCTTAGTGAGTGCATGTGCGTGTGCACACATGTATGAGTGCACATGCCTCAGAGAAAAGCCTTAGCTCCTCCTAGATATGGAGTTACACATAGTTGTAAGCTGCCTGATGTGGGTGCTAGGAATCGCCCGAGTCCTCCACAAGAGCTGTACAAACTCCGAACCTGGAGCTACCACTCTAGTTTCTTTGTGGGTGTTTCTGTTGCATCTCACTGTGTCGTTTTGACTGACTTTGAGTTTACTATGTAGCTCAGGTTGGCCCTGACCTTATTATGTAATGTAGCCTGGTCTCAAACCCACTGTGTAGTCCAGGCTCTCACTGTACTCAGGCTCCGGCTGCCTTAATCTCTGGGTTTACAAATGCGTCACTACATCGGGCTGTCTTACAGCCCACATTTTCTTTCTTTAAAAATTTTTTTTTTAAATTTAAATTTCTTTTTTCCATTCTACATACCAACCACTGTTCCTCCTCCCTTCCCTTCTCCTCCTCTCTCCCTCCTTCCCCCATTGCACCCCCATCCCTTCCTCACAGGGGTTAAGTCCTCCTTTGGGTAGTCAACACAGGCTGGCTTACCAAGTTGGGGCTACGCCTAGCCCCTCCCCCTGCACCACAGCCTAGTAAGGCATCTCACCATAGGGAATGCAGCCTACATTTCCAAATAAGAGAAGCTGCGAGTTATATACTAGAAACTCAGCTTCTGCAAGAAAAGGCATTTATGAACTATGCAAAGCAGACACTGCAAATAACCTCTGGAAACAGGTGTTTTATGGGTAGGCAACCTACAAGGAAGGACAGACAACCCTACATGCTTCTGGAAGTCTTTGGGCAAGAAATATGGGAATTTTAAAACTGGAATTTTTTTAAGTTCAGTAACTAACTGAAAGTAATGTAGCCTGTCTGACATTCCAAGGCATGCAGACTTTATATGGCTTCGATACATTTTCCAGATATTATCGACTTTTCTATAACAGTCCTAGAAATAACCACCTCTGGCTTTTCATGTGAATGACTGCAAACCTTATCACCTGGAATCTTGTTGAGCAGCCAGGGAAAAATACGTAGATATCATCAGCGACTCTGAGGGCAGTTTACCAGAAGGAACCAGGAGTGGACTCGCCCCACACAGAAGCTGCTGCTGCTTCATAAGCACATTGGTGCTTCTTGAAGGTTGTATTTTGGGGAGGTGTGGCTCAGGAGAGGATTGAATCTAGGGCTTCAAGCATCTAGCTGCTTTACCATTGCCATAGATGGCTGACTCCCCCTGGAGACCTTTAACTGGAAATGCTTAGGTGCGTTCTGCCTCCACAGCATTTTAAAATCCACCCCTCATGCTTATTCCTTTTAATTGAAGAAGAAAGAAAAAAAAAACAAAAACACTTCCTTGTCCTACAACCAAGGTGACTTGAAGTCTCTGAAGTTTCTCTCTTTAGAAGGTCTAGAAATGGAGCCTTGTTGACCCAGTCCAGCATAGTTCTCTCTGAGTCATGTGGCTTAGGCACAGAGCCTGTTCTTACTGGGTATGGTGAAGGGCATCTTTTAAATGTGAGATAACTTCTTGGCAGTGGCCATTTGGTGGAACACGGCAGCCCTTACCCCTGTGGTAGATGGTAAGATTAAGGAGACGGTCACCTCTAATGACAGCCTGCTTGTGCTGTTTCCAGTTTAAGAACACCCTAGCTTGCCTCTTCTGTGTTCACTGCTGCATGCAAACAGTTCTAAAATGCCAAACTGTACAGACAAACCTGTGGGACTATCCTAGGGAAGCAATTATAGAAACAATACTAGGAAACAGCCTTGAAGCTTAGCAGAAGCATGGAGATGGCCTAAAGTTCACCTGCTGAATCTCTAGACCTTTACCTGGTGAGGGAACTCACCTCATGCACACACACATTCTCTGAAAGTATCTGTGTTTTTCATATTTTGGGGATTTGTGTTTTAAATGGGTGCATTTCTCTGGTATTGGTTCTTGACTACTGAGGGAGAATTAAGTCTGATAATGAAGACTATAGGAATTTGGAATACCCTTTTAAAGGATGAGAGGAACGAATGTAAAACTCATGACTCCACAGTTTGTCATGGGGAGTCAAGTTTGCGAATGATCTGGGACGTTGCACAACTATTTCCAAGAAGCTCACTCCCATTCTTAAGTCCTCCTTGTTGGCCTCAGAGACTTCACTGTTGGCCAGCAGAAATGTCAGAAACATAAGCTGAATATTGCCTGTGTCTGCACCAGTGATCTAGCAGTGTCTGAGAAATACATAGCCAGCCTGTCAGCAGAGCATGTTCTAGCTGAAGCCATTATATTTTCTTGGGTTATTTTTTTTGTTTTGTTTTTTGTTTTTTTTCAAGACAGGGTTTCTCTGTGTAGCTTTGTGCCTTTCCTGGAACTCACTTTGGAGACCAGGCTGGCCTCGAACTTAGAGATCCTCCTGGCTCTGCCTCCCGAGTGCTGGGATTAAAGGCGTGCGCCACCAACGCCCAGCCATTATATTTTCTATCTGGTCAAGTGTCCTAGCGAAGCCAGGGGAAGCCGGTCAGGGATACGAGATCTGCTGGAAACACTGAGGAGCTTGTGTGCACACCACCAGTATCTGGAAAACTGAACCCCAACCTCTGCAGGGACAGCAAGTGCTCTTAACCACTGAGCCAGCTCTCCATCCAGCCCCTTGTGTGTATTTTTAAATACCAGTTTAACTTTTTTTTCTTTTTTTACAATTATCTAGGTTATGTGTGACTAAGTCAGTTGGATTTCCTGAGTGGTGTAGCATGCATGTGTTGGAGGGATGGTGATGGTGTTGGTCACTCACTGCTTTGGTTCTGAACATTAGCATCAACATCCCACAGTTCTCTTTGTTACCAGATGCCCTCCCATTTTCAGCTTGTCCTATAAACTATTTGCTGATTCCCTCCATGGAAACTTCTAAAACCTCTCTTGCCTTGCAACACTGAGAAATCTCCACAACCTGGCCTTATAAGATGTCTAGAGTATTCTCTTTGACTTTTCTAAACACCATTCTTACATACTCTTTGATCTCTAATACTTTTTTGTTGTTGTTGTTACTATTATTGGTGCTGTTTTCGAGACAGGGTTTCCTTGTGTAGCCTTAGTTGTTCTGAAACTTGCTGTGTAGGCCAGGCTGGGCTCGAACTCACATCCACCTTTCTCTGCCCCCTAAGTGCTGGGATTAAAGGCATGCACCACCATTGCCTGGCTCGATCAACAATGCTTTAGCCAAACAGAGTCATCATTAATTCCACTGTACTTTTTTTTCTCTTTGAGCTGAGGATCGAACCCAGGGCCTTGTGCTTGCCAGGCAAGTGCTCTAATTCCATTGTACTTTTTAATGACTTAGGTTCAGCCCATGGTGATCTCCTACCCCACCTAGAATATCTGCCTTTATGCCTTCACCACTGGCATTCAAAATCCTACTTAAAAAGGCTCTTTGTGTGCAAACCTGCAAATCCACATGCCAGTATGGGGAAGCCAGAGGTCAATGTTGGATGTCTTCCCTAATTGTTCTTATTTTTGAGACAGGATCTCTCACTGAACCTGGAGCTTACCAATTGGGCTAGAGTGGCTGGCCATCAAGCCCCAAAGAGCCTACAGTCTCTACCCCTCAGCACTGGCATAAGAACTGGCATCATAATGCTTCTGTGGCAGGCACTTACCAACTGAGCCATTTTGACCTTGAAAGGTTTTTTGTTTTTTGTTTTTGTTTGTTTGTTTGTTTGTTTTTTAATAGAATAAAAAGAATCCTGTCATCTTCAGATTTTTTGCAGACAGCGGCTGTACTATATCTTAGGGTTTCTATTACTGTGAAGAGACAGCATGACCATGGCAACTCTTATAAAGGAAAACATTTAATTGGGGCTGGCTTACAGTTTCAGAGGTTTAGTCCATTATCGTCATGGTGGGTGGCATGCAGGCAGGCACGGTGCTGGAGAAGGAGCTGAGAGTTCTCCATCTTGATCTGCAGGCAGCAGAAGCAACTGTGTGTCACACTGAGCTTAGCTTGAGCAAAGGAGACCTCAAAGCCCACCCCCACAGTGACACACTTCCTCCAACAAGGCCATGCCTCCCAATGGTGCCGCTCCCTGTGGGGGTCATTTTGTTTCAAACCACCACATACTGGTTAGTTTTTATTGTCAAGTTGACACAAATTAGGAAGAGGAAGCCTCAGCTCAGGAATTCCCCAGATCAGACTGACCTGTGGGCGTGTCTGTGAAGCATTTTTCTCCATTGCTAGTTAATGTAGAAGGGCCATCTCACTCTGGGAAGCACATTCCTAGGAGGTAGGTGTGGTGCTATTGTGTCCCCCAATATATTGTGCACCCTAATAAACTTATCTGGGGTCAGAACAGAACAGCCACTAAATAGACATAGAGGTCAGAAAATGGTGGCACACACTCCTTTAATCCTAGCATTCCAGAGGCAGAGATCCATCCAGATCTCTGTGAGTTCAAAGCCACACTGGAAACAGCCAGGCATGGTGACACATGCCTTTAATCCTAGGAAGTGATGGCAGGAAGCAGAAAGGTATATAAGACATGACGAGCAGGAACTAGAAGTCTTTCTAAGCTTTTAGGCTTTTAGCAGCAGTTCAGCTGAGATCCATTCGAATGAGGACTCAGACACTTTCAGTCTGAGGAAACAAGATCAGCTAAGAAGTTGTTGAGGTGAGGTTGGATGTGGCTTGTTGTTTCTCTGACTTTTCAGCATTCACCCCAATACCTGGCTACAGGTTTGCTTTTATTAATAAGATCTTTTAAGATGCATGCTACCGGTAGGGGAAGAGGGGAGAAGGGTTCTGGGCTTATAAGCAAGCTAGCAGAGAGCCAGCAGTAAGTAAGCAGCAGTTCTCCAAGGTTTCTTCCTCAAGTTCTCCTGCCTTGGGTTCTTGCCTTGGCCTTCCTTCATGATGGAATGTAACTTTGGGGTGAAATCAAGCTTTCCTCCCCAAATCACTTTGGTCATGGCATTTATCACAGCAACAGAAAAGCAAACAGCAACGAGAAACAAATGCAAACTCTCCCCTTGGACACAATCGGAGGACATTTGCAATTCAAAATCACCAAGCACAGAGTGTCAGGGCAGTGAGAGTCAAGCAGAACGGGAGACTAGGAGAATGAGCTGAGGTTAGCCGCGCAGGACCATTTGCCTAACAGGTGTCTGGCTAGCAGATGACAGCAGCTGGCTCAGGTGGAAAGGATGCCTTTGGAATGTGTGTGTGAGTCAGAAACAAGCTGGAAATACAGAGGTGACCCTTCCAAGGAATCAAACGAAACAACAACAAAAGGAACCCTGTTAGCACAGAGGCGTCTCCGAGCCAGATTTGATAGGAGCTGTAGCTCCAGGAAAGGGGCCTCACTGATCTTGCCTCTTGGTTGGCTCAAGGGAACTATAGCCTGGCAAAAGTAGCTCCCTACTTAATATAGCAGGTCAGTTTGCTCATGGCCTGTTATAGGCTGCCCCTGCATAAACACTTAAATATCTTGCCCCGGAAGCGTGTAACCCAAAGGAGAGCAATGATTTAAAGTTTCAACTTGGGTAGGGAGCATAGCTCAGTCAGTGTGGACAGTGCTTGCTTAGCGTGTATGAAGTCCTGGGTTTTAACTTAAATATCAACTAAATATTTAAGTTAAAATGTGAGTCAGACAAAAAGCTGACAAGTAGGACAGGAGAATTACGTGGCCACTCTTTGTGAAATACATGTTTCTGTGAGACAATGTCCAAGATCGACAATGTGCTTATCTTTCTGTAAAGCAAGAGCACGTGCGCATACACACACACACACACACACACACACACACAGAGAGAGAGAGAGAGAGAGAGAGAGAGAGAGAGAGAGAGAGAGAGAGAGAGAGAGACATGATGCAGCTCAGGTAGGAACAGTGAGAGGGCAGGAGCTAGAGATAAGTGGAATAAAATGATCATTCATGGCGAGAGCCAATCATGTAAATTCATTTCTGGACTTAGCCTTTGGAACTTCCAGACCCTGTGTGGATCCTGGCACACCTGGCCTGTCTTCTCCACATTTATTAGGGCCACTAGGTCTGGCTGGCTCACCCGAGAGGGTCACTTCTACTTTGCTGCCTTGTCTCCTGGTTCTGTTTAGTTCCCATTTCTCATCTCGTTAATAGAATTTCAATTATCTTCCATCCAGAAAATATTCTTTGAGCACCTAGGTGACCAGCCACGTTCTTTGTTATGTGCAAGGGGACATCTTGATTGGCAAATCCGATATGTCTCTGCCTCATGGAGCACACTGATTTTCAAACTAGAGGAAGACTTGTGTTGGGTGGGCGGGTTGATGGCTGCTAAGATTAAAAAACAACAACGTTTTGACAAAGCATCCACTATTTAGTCATCAGTTCCCAGCCTTAGTGGAACCACCAGGTCACGAAGGAACAGACCTGAGTTCTGGAAGAGTCTCTCAGCTAGAGAAATTGCAGGACTCATCACGGGAGCTTGATTGCTTGAAAGGGCAGTGGCTCTGGACGCTCTGGGATGCAGGGTCCTCATGCTCCAAGGAGCAGTGTTCCCCACCCCCTGACCCCCAAGACAGGCCTGCTGAACAGGTAGCTAGCTTCTTAGAGGACCTCTAAAGCTATTTTTAAGAAGTATATACCTCTTTTTTCATGGCAAAGATGACAGATTTTTGTCATAAGCTCAAATGAAAGCATGTACATTCTGGCATGTTGCATACGCCTTATGTTGTAATGTGTTGTGGTGGTGTAAGTACCGACATTTTATCATCCAGTGTTCCTGCTTTTAAAGATGCCCAGCTGGATAAGCATTCCTCAGAGATGTGACAGTGTTAAAAATGCTCATAATCTACTTTAAAGTTCTGTGGTCTGTGATATTTTGTCGTGTGTTACTTAGGCTAATCTGTCACCCCGGTGATGTGGGACATCAGTGAGGAAGTTAGCTAACACAGCCCAGAGGCAGCATCGATGGGCATTCTGCCAGCCTGAGACTCAGGTGACTGACAGGACATCTGAGACTCTGCTAACTGCCATTTTTATTGGTGAAAACTGGCCTGTTAATATTAAGTGTCACGGTGAATGCTAACAGTGGGTTTTCCCAGGGCAATCAGAGGCATCAAGTCATGCTCATTGGCTTTAGAAGTACTCCCTGCCCTGGAATGAAGGGGTGTCCTTCATTTTCTCCCTGCAGGCTGACTGGAAAGGGGGAGTTGGTGTGAAGGCATGCTACTGTAGTTAAGCTTCTCCAGGTATGAGACAGAAGGGTGACCCAGGAGTTTGAGGCCAGCCTGGGGATCATAGCCAGACACCTTTTTAAACAAACTAAAACACAACAAAAATATCTCAGACAGGGGTGTGTGTGTGTGTGTGTGTGTGTGTGTATGTGTGTGTGTGTGTGTGTGTGTCCCCGCATGCACACATGGCCGTGACAAAGTCTGATGGCCCAAAGCACAGGGAGTATGAGAGAACTAAGTTCTGGAATGTTCAGACAGTTGTTGGCAAGCTGCTGTATAAACTACTGTGTAATTGTTGGCTAATGTTTAATGAAGGTCTGTGTGTTTAGCAGGACTTGATCTGTTGGAGGTGTTTGCTTGCACTCACTGGTGAGATTGTGGGTACTAGGTAGATTGTAGTCACGGCAAGATATTTGTGGTTGCTACTGAAAATCACCTGATGTGGACACAGGTAGGTTATATTATTCCATGACAACCATAATCTCCTTTTAATCAGCCAGATTATTTAAAATAATATGTTTTCAACATGGTAAATTCTTATGTCTATGTATTTCTTTGGCACAGACTTTTATTTGGATGCATTATCTTTATAAGATTATTATTCATTAATTATTTTATCATATTTCTTTTAAATATGTTTTATTTTGCAAAAAATGCTTGTATTCTATGTATCTTTCTTTATAGCCATTTTTAACTTTTTTAAAAAAATAAATGTTAGGTCTAAAATGTTAAAATACTCTTGCATCACGTGGTCAGTACAAATTATGAGTAGCATAATGGATCGGACATAGATTGCCTGCTGGTGATCACAAAACACGAAGTGAGTGTTTATGGAAAAATCCCCTTTGATAAGGTATGAGCCCTCTTAGTGAATAGCCAGTACTTACTGCTGGAATGACTCAGGTCCTTTCACTGCTGTGGGGATAAGAGCTAATGGACACCTCCTGTCCACACACATAGCACAACAGAAACTTTTATACAGTGAGATTTTTTGTTTTGTTTGATTTTCAAGGGTTTCTCTGTCTAACAGCCCTGGCTATATTTTGGAAATCTCCAGGCTGGCCTCGAACTCACAGAGATCTGTCTGCCTCTGCCTCTGGAGTGCTGGGATTAGAGGAGTCATGCCTGGCGCAGTGAGAATATTTTATTCTCTGGATTTTTCTACAAGTTTTTTTTTTTTCTTTTTTGCTAAAAAAAGATCACATGATGATTTTTTTTACATAAAAATGATTTGTTCTGACTCATCAGCTGATCCCCCCCCCATCTATTTACTGTGCAGATCGATATGTAGAAAGCCATTGGCTCTCAGGATTGGGTAATACTCAGCTCACACACAGCACTTAGAACTTTTGCCATGAGACTCCCAGGCCGTTACTTCTGGAGTCAGGGGGATGAGGGCTTTGATTCCAGCCAGGCCTAAGGGTAGAGCCAGTTTAGGAAAGAGTTCTCTGGGGAAAGGAGGGTGTGACACCCTTTAGAACCACCTGTGTCACAGGCCTTGGGGAGTCCTCAGCCCCATGGGATTGCTGAAGGACTGGTGGCTTATTTAGCTCTGTGATGGATCTGGCAAGTAATTTGTGGCCTGGTGGGAGAGGGGTAGAGAGGATGAATTGGAACTGTATGTAAAGGAGCCCCACTGAGGCCAGAGAGGGCGGTAAGTCACCTGTGGGTGGTTAGAGCTGTCCGGGGAGCCCTCCTCAGAGCCTTCTCTGCACTGTTGTCCAGGGTAACTGGATACACACGCAGGAAGGAGAGCACTGTTGCCCCAGAGCCAACAGTCTCAACCCTTTCCACACTTTGTTGTGGTGTTGGCAAAATAATGTAATATAAATGTACTATCCTATGTTTTAGGTCATAGTTCGGTATAGGAAACATGTTCATAGTGCTGTACAGCTGTCGCTGCCACCTATAGCTTTAAGTCATACAGACTTGAAAACTATGCTATCAAGTGAAAATTCCCCATTTCCTTTGGTCCTGGCAACCACTATGCTACACTCTGAGTCTGAGTGTTCAAAGTGCCTCGTTTAGGTAGACTTGTACACTATTTCTCTTTTTGTGGCTGGCTTATTTTTACTTTGCATCATGGTCTCAAAGTCTATCCAGGCTGTGGCATGTGTCCAGATATTGGTGAAATAAAGGCCACTCCACGCAGTTAAAAGGGAGGTTTATTTTGTGGGGTAACTTACAAATGAAGGGGTAGGTTGCAGGGTCTGGCAAAGGTATGGCGCAGTCCGGCGGTGTTCTCTGGAGAATTCTGCTCAGTCTACCTCCAGCGTCCAGGGTCCCAGACCCAAGAGAGAGCTCTCCTCTTCATCCTGGGTCTTCAGCTTCCTCCTCCGCCCCGCCTTGCGGGTGTGACCATTACCGAAGCCTCAGTAGGGGTTGGAACTTCCAGGCCAAGGCTGGGATGGCTGCCCACTACATCCAAGTTCCTTTCCTTTAAAATGCTCAATACCATTCCCTTGTATGTGTGAAAACTGTCTACCAAAATGGAAGTACTTAAGTCAAACGCTAATGAAATGGAGCCGTGAAGAAAGGGCCTTCATGAGTATGTCTCTTAACAAGAACTGCCATAAAAGATCTTCCTGGGGTGGGCGGGGGGGGGGTGGGTGCGTGGGGGCAGAGCCCTGAGCCTCTCAAGCCCGGTGAGGGCCAGACGCTGCGGTTGTCCCACTGCCACAGCTGTTTGTGGTGGCCCCCCAGAGAGGAGAGTGTGCTGCAGTTCTAAGCTTATTCCTCTGAGGGGAAGAACAAATCCTGTGAAATTTTAAATAGAAAGAAAAGAGAAAAGAATTGCACATTCCAGAATCCTGGACTGGGAAAACTCTGTTATCTCAGCCCACCCAATTTCTGGAGATTGGCAGCAAATCATCAGGGAAGGGGCTTGGAGCATTTGTATCCATAGGAATCCTGTTGATGGATGAGGTGTAATTTGCTTCGAACAGCACAATCCTCAAACCCACTACTAGATCCAGTGGGTCGAACTCCATCTGGATGACTAGTTTGTTATGCACACCAGATTCCCCTCCTAGATACAGAACTGTTGATATGAACATGAATTCAGCCACTGACAGGAGACTGTGGCCAGGGGGTTCCTGTTAGCCTAAGCCTGGCCCAAACCCTAGCAATGTCCAAATTCTAACAGTAACCAAGTCTGATTTGACCATGCTTGAACCCAAGAACAAGAGAAAGCAGTTCAGAGGTGAAGTCAGCCATGGTCTGAAGAGTATACCATGAGGGAATGAATACAGGACAGACGCCGAATGTATGATGTGTATGGAAGGTATCAAAAAAGCCATGTCTCCGAGAATGCATTTGGTTACTTCGAGAACATGTGTTGATTCTCAGGATTTGTTTTGAAACCAATTTAATTTTGTTTATACAGAACTGTTTTTTATTAAGAATATGATCAAGGGGCTAGAGAGATGGTTCACCGGTTATGAGTGTGGACTGCTCTTTGCAGAGAACCCAAGTCAGGTTTGACTTGCTCCACAAGAAATGCTCAACAGAACCTGGCAAGTTAAATACTAGACAGAAACTCACAGGCATATGGCCATCAGCAGGCAGAGACAGGTGTATAGACAAGTTCCCGGCCAGTCACACTTCACAGTGAGACGCTATCTTTTAAAAAAAGTAGTAGAATGCTGGATGGTGGTGGCGCACACCTTTAATCCCAGCATTTGGGAGGCAGAGCCAGGTGGATCTCTGTGAGTTCGAGGCCAGCCCAGTCTACTGAGTGAGAGGCAGGACAGGCTCCAAAACTATACAGAGAAACCCTGTCTCAAAAACCAAAAACAAACAGACAAAAAAGTAATAGCATATGCATGCAATAACAACTAGGCTATGAATTTGAAGGAGGGGTATATAGGAGGGCTTGGGGGAAGGAAAGCGAAGGGAGAAATGTTGTAATTAAATTATAATCTCATAAAATTAAAAAAAAAAAAAAACAGTCACAGGTGATTCCAGGACCCTTGTCATGCAGCTTAGAACCATCTGTAACTCCAGCTGTAGGGGATCCAGTGTGGTGCCCAATGGGTTGGCAAGAGTTTCCACCTAAAACCTGAGAAAGACGATTCTAAAACGGAGCTAAAAACAGCTTCCTAGTTGTCTCTCTCAAGTCAGTGGCAGCCTGCGGGTTTGAGCTACTATGGCGAGTTTCTGGCTTGCAAGCTTGACCGGCAATATGGCAGGAAGGAGGTGTCTCCAAGCTGCACATTACTCTGCTGCTGTGTGGTGGATTTAGCCTTTGCTAGTGGGGGAAAAAAAAAGAGGTTTCTGGGCCACACACTGCTTTGATAATAGGCATAGACCCACTGTTTCTGAGAG
The DNA here is from genome assembly GCF_903995425.1 of Onychomys torridus. Taxonomy (NCBI): domain Eukaryota; kingdom Metazoa; phylum Chordata; class Mammalia; order Rodentia; family Cricetidae; genus Onychomys; species Onychomys torridus. Next base: position 22,424,604 of record NC_050457.1, on the reverse strand, counting down.
GTGATGGCTCCCAGGGCTGGTGGTAAACGAACCACCGCCATGTTGGGAAGCTGAGGTGGGCGGAGCCACCAGCCACAACTGCTATTTTAGCCCTGGTAATGCTGCAGTTTAAAACAATAGATTCACAATAAGACAGATTCAGATGGAACAAGACTTTAAATGCTTTACAATGTGTGTAAAAATGTATGTAGGCTTGGAAGAAAGAGAAAAAGAAATATATACAGTTATATAAAGAAATTGGTAGTTTTTAAAAATAATGTCTTTAAAGAGACAGTAAAGATAGCATAAAAATAAGCCATGTAGCTGGGCGGTGGTGGCACACGCCTTTAATCCTAGCACTGGTGGGGGGTGGGGCAGAGGCAGGCGGATCTTTGTGAGTTTGAGGCCAGCCTGGGCTACCAAGCGAGTTCCAGGAAAGGCGCAAAGCTACACAGAGAAAGCCTGTCTCGAAAAACCAAAAAAAAAAAAAAAAAAAAAAAAAAAAAAAAAAATGCCATGTAAAGATGGATATTACACATAGAATCTGGATTGTGTTCTCTTTGGGAATTTTAACTGCAGAAAGACATTTGATTGTAAAAGTTGTTGAGTTAAGCCAATATGTATATTTTAAAGATACCTTGACTTCAAAATTTGGATCTAAGGATATGTTACTTTGGAAAGAAGGCTCTGCTTTTGTTTCCACATAAATCAAGAGGCTATGGATTTGTTACAGATTAAGATACATCAATCAGGTTTGACCAGACAAGAACCCCTGAAACTCCAGTGACACCATAGCCCAGATGATCCAACATCCAGAATGGTTTCAAGGCAACTGGCTCAGAGAATACAGCCTCATGGACTACTCCATAATCCTAAAATTTTCTTTATATCTCCATGAGAATACAGCACCCTCCTCCAGCAGGAAGTAGTAAGAGAAGCTACACTGAAATTCCCAAATACCAAGCTGGCTTTGGAGATGGAATTGGCCCACTCCTTTTTAAACCCAAGCATATTGCTTAAAAAAAAAAAAAAAAAAAAAAAGTTTGAGAGATTCTTTGTCCCATATCAGAAGAGCCCTCTGGTGTGGGACAGAGAAAAACCAGTATTTTTATTTAAAACAGGTTGATTATAAATGTGATCTCTTTCTAAAGAAGAAAAGGGGCTATGATATAGATATGATAGGATGTGAAAGGGTGGATTATTGAATCTACTTTTAAAGAGCAACTTATTTAAGATGTTTTACATTGCTATGAATTTTAGTTTATTGATACAATCTTAAACTTAATTTTGTTATACTGTATATATATTTCTATTCTTGCTTGAGGTATTATGTTTATGCAACTTGTTTAGATTGTAGTGGATAATTAAGAAATACAGATTAATAATTAATCTTCTATGATAGTCAAACTTATAGTCATATTGTTTTCTAGGTATACATAGATATAATTCAATTAGGTAGGTAATCTTCAAACACTTCAAAGACCTATAGAATATGCCATTTAAAATGTCTTAAAAATTTAGACTTTCTGGACAGTGAGACATGTCTGCTCCTGACAGCATTGATTTACTTCAGAGAGGAGGATGGGCATCGAAGTCACTCTGCATGGAGATTATCTTCTTCTTGGCAAAAATAGCCATTTGGACAAGAAACTGTTCATGCCTGGACTGCTTGATCAACTGGACATGCAGAACCCATAGGAAGGTGACCAGTGAACTTTGCTTGGCAAAATGGTCCTCCAGGTTCCTGCTTCGCAGAGGAAACTGGCAGACATTCTACAGGACACAGAGAGAAGTGACTGAGAGACTCTAGACCCATAGGCTAAAGACAGATGCCCCAACTTTAAAAAAGAACTTCGGATGACTGTCCAGGCTGTCAGCTGTCTCTGTCTACTCTTGCAAGATTCCTGAAAGTTGCTTGCACCCTTTTCCCATTTCTCAGGTAATAATATATCCTTCTGGGGTCTTTGATGTAGTTGAAGACTAGATAGTTATAATTTCCTTAGTTATGATAAGAGATAAATTAGATATGAAACCTCAGACTCACAAATATAAGATAGGATATTTTCTTTAATTTTGCCAAATACAAATACACTAAATATTGTAACTGTAATTCTTGCTAGATAACTGTTTCATTATATGTAATTGTACTATGTGAAAGTTAAAACCTTCCTTTTTGAAAAAAAGAAAAGGGGAAGTGCTGTGGATGATTGACTGATAAATAAAGCTGATTGACCAGTATCCAGGCAGGAAGTATAGGTGGGACAAGGAGAGAGGAGAATGCTGGGAAGTGGAAGGCTGAGGCAGAGAGACACTGTCAGCCACCATGATGAAAAGCAGATGTTAAGATACCAGTAAGCCATAAGCTACATGGCAACTTATAGATTAATAGAAATGGGTTAATTTAAGATATAAGAACTAGATAGCAAGAAGCCTGCCATGGCCATACAGTTTATAAGAAATATAAGTCTCTGTGTGTTTACTTGGTTGGGTCTGAGTGGCTGTGGGACTGGCGGGTGAGAGAGATTTGTCCTGACTGTGGGCAAGGCAAGGTCCAGAAAAATTCTAGCTACACCAGTGTCTTCTTTTGGCTTCCTCATATACCTGTACCCATGTGGCACACACACACACACACACACACACACACACACGCACGCACGCACGCACACAACTACAAAATTAGAAAGTATAATATACAAGCAAAAGCCCAATAAGACAAAAAAAAAATACCCAAAGTAATATGAGACAAAAGTCCACAGAAATACCACTGAGGTTGTTTTGTGTTGACCATCTATTGTTGGCACTGAGCATATCCTGAAGGATGGTTTCTATACTCAGTGAGACTTCATTGGCGAAAACTAATTTTTCCTTTGTAAGCAGATGTCAGTTGGAGACAGCTTTTTGGTGAGGAGTGGGAGCCCATATACACTCCCCACTCTGAGTTCTAGAACTCCATTGGACTTAGACCTGTGCAGATCCTGTGCTTTCTGCCACAGTCTCTGTGAGTTCATATATTTGTGCCGGTCCTGGTCTGTCTGGAAGGTGCTGTTTCCTTGTGGTCATCCATCCCCTCTGGCTCTTACTGTCTTTCCACCTCCTCTTTTGCATCGATCCCTGAGCCCTGATTGGAGGGCTTTGATGGAGACCTCCCACTTAGGACTGTTTCAAAGCCTCTCACTCTCTGCACCTTGTCCAGTTGTGAAGCTTTGTACTAATTTCCATGTACTGCAAGAGGAAGCTTCTCTGATGATGTCCAAATGAGGCACTGATCTATGGGTATAGAAAGGATGGCATTGGAGTCGTTTTCTGGCTATGTTCCTTTACCAGAACAATGGTATTTAGTTTTCCCCTAGGCCCTTGGCCTATCCAGCTTCAGATTCTTGGCCACCTGAGCAGGGTCAGGCATGGGTTCCATCTTCTGAAGTAGTCTTTACATTTCATTAAAGAGTGGTTGGTTACTCACCCCACGTGTGTGCCACTATTGCACAGCAGTCGTGCTGGTGGATCACTATTGTAGATGGAAGTATTGGTAGCAGGGTTATTGTTTATCTTCTTCCTTTGGTAGCATGCAGCATGCTCTCCAGTACTACGAACACTAGTTAGTAGGGGTGAAGGCTCTAGTTAGGCACCTGTATTAGTCAGGGTTCTGTAGAGTAACAGAACGGTAGTAAGGTGAATCTTCATGCTTAGAAAAAGAGTTTGATTATAACAACTCTCAATGAATCTTTCTGAATCACTCTGACTTAGAGTTTGCCAAACTTGAATGTCTTTACTCATCAAATTTGAGTTTTTTCAGCCAAATTTTCTTCATATGTTGTCTCTGCTCTTTTACTTTTGAGTCTCCTATGGTGTGTATGATACTCTTCTTGATAGAGTTCCACAGGCTATGCTCACCTTTCTTCAGGCTTCTTCCTCTGCTACCCAGGATTAGGTCCCATTGTCTTATTTTAGAGTTTATTCATGCTTTACTTACCCACTCAAATCTGGCTTTGACTCTCTCTAGAGAAAATGCCATTCTGGTTACTGAATTTTTTTTTAAGCTCCCAGATTTCTTTTTGGCTTCTTGTTTTATTCCTACATTGTTGTCTTGACTTTCTCCACATCTTCCTTGAAGGTGAAGACCTGTGAGCATCTTCCTCTAGGGCAGTGGTTCTCAACCTTCCTGATGTTGGGACCCCTTAATATAGTTCCTCATGTTGTGGTGACCCCAAACACAAAATTATTTTCGTTGCTACTTCATAAGTGTAATTTTGCTACTGTTATGAATCTTCATGAAAATATCTGTGTTTCCCGATGGTCTTAGGTGGCCCTGTGAAAGGGTCATTCAACCCTGTGAAGGGGTTGTGACCCACAGGTTGAGAACTATGGGTCTAGGAGCTTTGACTTCAGGCTTGTTTCAGGGACTATTTCTGTTGATTTGTTTAATTTTCCTTGGAATTGTCCATTCTCTCTTGTTCTCTGTATGCCCTGCGATTTTTGCTGTTGGTAATAGGACATTTGAACCTAATACTGTGGTAACTGTGGAAGTAGCTTCCACTCTCCCTGGAATTCACTGGGTTTGGTTTTCCTATTTTTCCCCATTGGGAGCAAGTTCAAGTTCTCACGCATGCTAGCCAAGCACTCTTCCACTAAGCTACATCTCCAGTGACTATGTTTTGATTATTAGTCTGTCTCCGGGCTAAGGACCTGATGGGCTGTAGACTTAAGGGCTTCTTGGGTCTTCTAGTGGACATGTATGATCACTTTCTAACTGTCCCTGTGTAGGTACCCTTTCTCATGTTTTAGTCTTTCACTAAAGTGAAAAGACTAAAAGACTCTTCACTAAAGAGTCTTTCACTCTCATTTTTTGGGAGTCCGACGGCCTTTGGTTCGCCATGTTTCCCCTAAACTGTGTGTGAATACTTACTGCATCAGGGTCCGCCATTGCTACCTGGCATGTGGCTGAGAAGCCAGCAGCTGCCTCTCTGCTAAGGCCTGAAATGGAGAGAGTAGCTGTAATGTACAGGCTGAGTCCTGCCCTGTTGGAAGTTATTAGCCTGCACAACCCCGAGTTCTAAGCTGTCAATTCAGACAGATGGTGCTGGTGTGGCTGCTGTACCCAAGTGGAGGGTAGGATATTTGGAGGTTTTTAGCACACAAAGGACATTGGATTTCCTGGAGATGGTTGTGAGCCACCTGATAAGGGTACTAGGAACTGAACTTGGGTCCTCTAGAGGAACAGCCAGTGCTCCTAACCACTATGGCATCTTTCCATGCACCAGCACCATTACCTCCCTTTTTGAAGTCTAGCAGGTGTAAGCAAGCCACAGCTCAAGGGTCAAATCTGGCCTGCCATCTGTTTTTATGCCCATGGAACCAAGGACAACTGTGCACTTAAGGAAAAGAAAACTCTATCATGTGAAGATTACCCAAAATTCCGTCTTCAGTGCCTGAGACTACAGCTGTGGGCCCACAGCCTTGCTTGTTTGCTGACACACTGGCTGTGTCTAGGGCTGCTTTCCAGCTCTGGCAGCAGAGCGGAAGAGCTGTCATGGAGGCCAAATGGTCAGATGCCTACAGAGCCTGGAGCATTTACTCGTGGCCCCTTATACAAAAAGCTCTCTGACCTGCTTTAAGTCTTGTGGATAGACAGAGTCAGTTCCCGCTAAGGCTACTTGTGAGAAATAGTGAAAGCTCTTGAGGAAGAACTCACGGCAGGAGATGGAAGATGAGACTATTGGTGTGTGCTGACACCTGTCCCCTCACCATACCGGGAAAACCTGCACTGCCAGAGCAGGAGGTTAAGGCCTTGAAGTCACCAACTGGGGCTGGCTGCCATTATGCCTGAGGAACCAAGCAGGTGATAGCAAACGGAGGAGCAACCTGGGACCAGGCCAGGGGTGCGGCAGATATGGCATGCTTGGTTAAAGTTCACCTGCTTGTTGGGCTTGAAGAGCCTTGCTGCCTGAGTGAGTGAGGTCACCTGGGCACAGAAAAGGGCTTGGTGGGCTTTGTACCTTCTGTGGAAAGTGAGTCCAGCCGCACCGTGGGGTTGTGTGACCAGACACCTCGGAGGCCCCACTTCAGCTGACTCACTCAGGTAGATAACAGCTGATTTTTGAGTTGCATTTTTTAGATTTATGTATTTATTATGTATACAATGTTCTGTCTTCATGCATGCCTGCATACCAGAAGAAGGCATCAGATCTCATTATAAATGGCTGTGAGCCACCATGTGTTTGCTGGGAATTGAACTCAGGACCTCTGGAAGAACAGTCAGTGCTCTTAACCTCCCAGCCATTTCTCCAGCCTGAGTTGCATTTTTTTTTTCCCCCAGCAGAACTCAGCTACTGAGGCAGAGACTCCCGGTTTTGGGGTTTGGATCTTAAACACCCTCCAAAGACCATGCATTAAAGCTTGGTGGCCAGCCTGTGGCACTATTAGGAAGTGGTACAACTGTTAGGTGTGGCCTAGAGGAAGGATGTGAGGTCCTGGGGCTGTGCCCTTCAAAGCAGTGCTGAGACAGTGGCATCTTCTCCATCTTCTCTTTGCTGTACTTCCCGGCTGCTATCAGGTGAGCAACTTTGGTCCGTACTGAACTTTCCACAGTGATGCTCAGCTTTGCCTCAGGCTCGGGCCAAAGAGATAGGGCCAAGTGATCAGGGATGAACTGTTAGGCCCAAACCAACTTCGGCTCTTCTGTCTGTCTCAAGCATTCTGTCACAGTGACAGAAAGCTAGCCACCACAGCAGGCAGTGACTGTGCTGACTCATGGGAGCCACAAGACATGGACCAAAAGTTAGGGTATCAGACTGTCCTGGACTGGGAGGCACAGAGCCGGCACTGCCCCCGAGGAAGGAGTGAACTGCTGGGCCGCAGGACTAGATTTACAGAAGAAGGGAGAAGCAACGGATTCGAGCATTGAATGAAGGGCAGCAGAGGTGTCAGGAATGGCTGGATGTGTGAGGTCTGAAGCTGGTGCTGCAGCAGGAATGGCTGAATATTCAAGGTCCAAGGCTGATGCTGCAGCAGGAATGGCTGGATGTGTGAGGTCCAAGGCTGATGCTGCAGCAGGAATGGCTGGATGTGTGAGGTCCAAGGCTGATGCTGCAGCAGGAATGGCTGGATGTGTGAGGTCCAAGGCTGATGCTGCAGCAGGAATGGCTGGATGTGTGAGGTCCAAGGCTGATGCTGCAGCAGGAATAGCTGGATGTGTGAGGTCCGAGGCTGATGCTGCAGCTTTGTTTAGCAGGAGAAGCTGTTCCAGTACCACTGGTCCTGGTTGAGCCGACGGATGCTAGCATCCAAGGCACATGGAGGGGGAAGGACTCAGATGATGAGGCTTGGGTTCCAGGTGGGCCACCATGTAAAGGCTCAAGAGGAGCAGGATGAAGGTGGGATTTGGAGTGACAGAGACCAGCCAGACGCTAAATACCAAGGACAGGCACTCCAGAACACCAAGGATGATGATGACAGAGAGGGCCAGGAGGTGACCCCATGGGATGGGATGGGGGGCTCTGAAGGAGATAATAAATAACCACAGCTCCAACACAGGGTCTTGAATGTTCCGTAAATACACAGGGTCGCAGGTGTCCAAGGTGCCTGGGCTCATTTAGATTAGCAGGTCAAGGGAGGCCTCACTGGGCCGACGCACCCAGCTTGAATTGTAAAGGATGAATAGGGGTTTGTTAGTTTGTTCCCAACTGACTCAAAACTAACAGTCAGTCATAGCTGGAGGCAGAGGGTCCCAGACAGCACTGAGCCTGCTCTGGAGCCATGAATCTGTGAGGTGCATAATGCCTCTATGCACCTGTGGGCCAGCACAGACATAGCGAGGACCCACCTCCCAGGGTGCTGAGCACACACAAGGCATGCTACGCCTCTGCACGCACCGCACCGGCTCCAGCTGGCCGTGGGTAGGGCCAGCTATCATGATGATTCAGGTAGTTGTTTCTCCTGGATCGCACTCAGCACGCAGGATGGCGGGTCTTTCTCTGTGTGAGTGATCTTCCTTCCCTCATCAAGCTTCTAAGTGAGTTTTAAAAAAAGAAATCCCAGCTCCTACAAGAGGTTTTCTTTTCTGTCTTTCTGAAACAATGGAGTTCTCCAGCCCTAGTTCTACCTGCAGTCTGTGGCTTCCACAAAAAGCCTTTTGTTGATATGTGGGGCACTTGGGGGCTGGCTTGCTGCCAAGCTGCCTTTTTTATTTATCAGACCCTCCCAGCTCTCAGGTGTTTAGACTCTTATTACTTGAAAGAAAAAAAAATTTTTTAGGCCAGAAGTTACTGTGGGAGAAGCCAAGGGCTCCTAGTGTGTTACCGAGATGACTAGCCACACCTGGGAAGAGCCTTAACACACCAGACCCCGGGATCTGTGTTGTGCAGCACTTTGGGACATCCTGGGGGAGGGAGGAGTCCCACCTGTGTCTCTGAGTCAGGCCATGTTAAGAGTTATCCCTAGGTGCCTCACACAAGCTTCCTTGTCTGATCCTAAAATATCGCAAATACCTATATAAGTAATATCAAAAGGACTCTGCCTTCCCTGTGCAATGCCCACAGGCTCTAATGGAGGCAGGAACCAGGGTAAGACCTTTCTTACCTTCCTTCCTCCCTCTTTCCTTCCTTCCCTCCATCATGTTTCCTTGTTTTACTCCACTAGGCTCTAATTTCAGAGCACGGCAAACTGATTCGACTCCATCTCGGAGTCAACGGTGGCCACCAGGAAGTGGAAGGGCTGGTCAGAGAATTTGGAGATAGGGCTACAACCAACAGGGAAGGACCTGGGAGAGGGGGGGCAGGTAGAACCCGAGTCCTGGCCATGGGATGGCTGTAGGATCACACGACCCTCCGGGGAACCCAGGCACCTTCATAAGAGCTAGAAATGTAGATAACACAGAGGCAGAAACAGAGGGTGACTGTGCAGACATGCTGGTCTCTGCAGCCATCCAAGGCACACCCCTCGAGCCCAGAGGGAACTGGGAGGGATGCTGTAGGAATTAGCTCAAACCACAGCAACCAGGCCCTTAGAACCACCATGAAAGATCTCATTTTGATCTCTGTGGGTATCCTCAGTTCTCCTGAGTAACCACAGGGGTTAAAAAGAAATACATGTGTTGATGTCCTCCACCTGCCTTATACTTAGCCTTTCTGGTAGGTCTCGTTGTTCCTGCAACACGGATGAGGACTGAAAGGCACAGAGAACATGCTACTTGCCCAAGCCCATGCAATTAGTAAAGTAGCAAAGGCAATAGAAAATCCAGCCCGTCTAATCCCCTCTTTGTACGCTGGGAAGAAACCACTCATTCCTTGGGCTTCAGTAGGCAGCGGAGAATTGAACGAGCAATACAACATGCCAGGAAACCACCGTTTTTTCCTTCAGACTTTTCAGCAAATTGGTTTCTTCTAACCCTTAGAGCAGAAGCTGTGGTCATTATGTGTGTGTGCGGGGGGGGGGGGGGGTCCTCTCCCCTGAATAAGTGCAGAAAAGCTGATCACAGTAAGGCCACGAGCGCTCCAGGTGGACTCTCTCTTCCCGAAACAAATACATGCATTCCACACTCCTGGCCAGGTGACCAGGCACTCAGGCAGAGCTAGCTAGTATCAGCCATGCGAAATCAACAGCACCATCCAGGCTGTCAGGTGACTCCAGAGGGCTGCCTTTGTGTGAGGATCAGTTGAGGGACTCAGCCTGAACCTTAAATTCTCATATGCCCATCAGTCAACCTCTACCCATGTTCCAGCCTCCTGGGTTGAGGAGAAAAAAAAATACCCCAGGAATACTGGCAGCATCCACTGTGAAGCTGGGTGGCTGGATCAATCCAGGCAGTTTCAGGGGAGTATCTGGGAGTCTTGAAATTAGTATTGAAGCATGGTTCCCGCTAGCTATTTTGGATGGCTCACAACCACCCGTAACTGATGGATCCAAGACCTCCTAGGCCACTATGGGCACATGTACACATACCCTTACACACACACACACACACACACACACACACACACACACACACACACACTTTAAAAACTAAAAAGAAAAAAATCTGTAAATATGGCGCAGTTCAGAGTACTTGCCTCGTATAAGTAAGGCCCTGAAATAGTTATCCAGCATTACAAAATAAATTGAATAAAATATTAAATAAATGAAACAGCGGCCCTAACTTCTTGGAAGGCTAAGGCAGGAGGATTACTTGAGCCTATAACATATAAGCCCCAGATCTGCCCATGGGAGCCCATCTCCAAAAATAAAGTCAGACCCTACACTAAGCTGGAGAGCCAGTCCAGGGCCCCTCTACTGAGACTTCTCCCAGTGATCTTCAAGGCCCCATACAAGCTGGCGGCCGTTGCCTCCTGGTGTTCCTGAGCCCCCACTGTGCTCAGTTTGTGGCCCATGTGTCCTCCCTCTTCTAAGGTCTTCATCCCTATGTTCACCCACTTCATCCACCCTGGCCTCCGGCCCTTCTCCAAACACGCCCATGCTCATCTCAGAGCTTTTGCGCTTTTTTATTTTTTATTTTTTTAATTTTATATTAAAAATGTTTAGGCCGGGCAGTGGTGGCGCACGCCTGTAATCCCAGCACTCGGGAGGCAGAGGCAGGTGGATCTCTGTGAGTTCGAGGCCAGCCTGGTCTGCAGAGCTAGTCCAGGACAGGCTCCAAAGCTACAGAGAAACCCTGTCTCGAAAAACAAACAAACAAACAAAAAATGTTTCTGAGTATGGGTATTTTGCCTGCATGTATGTCTGCACACCAGGTGCGTGTCTGATGCTGGCAGAGGCCAGAAGAGGGCATCGTGCCCCTGAAAAAAGTTAAAGACAGTTGTGAGCTGCCATATAGACCCTAGGAATGGAACCTGGGACCTCCACAAGAGCAGCAAGAGCTCTTAATGGCTGAACCGTCTCTCTGCCCCCCGCCTGTTGTTTTTAAGGTTTATTTTTATTTTATTTATGTGTATGTGTCCATGTGTGTATCTACCGTGTGTGTGCTGGTGCCTGAAGAGGCCAGAAGGTGTCCAATGCCCTGGAACTGGAGTTACACGTAGTCCTGAACTGCCCAAGGTGAGTGCTGGGAACTGAACTCCACTTTGGGTCCTTGGGAAGATTAGCCAGCTCAAAGTTGTTTCTTCTGCCCCTATACTGCGGTTATTTCTGCCTAAAGTATTCTTTTCTTCTCCCAGATATTACAAAACTTGCCCACAGGCCCTTTGACATGCAACCGAATTCTCTCTCCTTCCCTTGATTTAGTGGCTCAATCCAGAGGACTGGGATGAAGAGGAAATAGTGACCTCTTTGGACTCTTAGAGGCTACTCCATGGAAGGCCCTGAGTTGTCCCCTCTTCGGGCTCTTTCGGGCAAGGAAACCTGACTGCCCCCTTGTGAGGACATTCTTACAGTTCTGCAAAAGGGACGGAACCAGGGGTGTGAGCCACCCTGCAGCCGCCCATCCAGCCCCAGCCACACCTACACATGCCTACCATTCTGGCCCAGCACTTGACGGCAGCCTTGGGAGAGACCCTCACACCAGAACTACCCAGCTAAGCCACTCCCAGAAACTGACCTCCTTCCTGACCCTCAGAAACTGTGGGAGACAGTCACTGTATTGTTTTCAGCTTTGGTGTTTGGGGGCTGTTTGTTATATGATAATAGACAGTGCACAGCTTCCTCATTCCCAACAAGTTTGTGCTACGGCATTGCCTGTGCAGACACCCTCCACCATTCACTCACTCCATTAAGAACAGCTCTCCTCCATTTAGCTTTCTAAATCTTTGTCTCCCCTTTGCATTCTCAGTAAATAGTTGCTGGGTGAGTAAATGAACGCTCACCTCTGCTTTAGTCCTTCTGTATTCAGGCACTGGGCGGATCTGAGGGACATCCACGTTTTGTTTTGTTTTCCGAGATAAAGTCTCATTATGTAGACCAAGTTAACCTGGAACTTGTTATGGAGCCCAGGCAGTCCTTGAACTCATGATCCTCAGCCGCCCAAGGGCTAGGATTATAGCCCTTCGCTACTGTGCCTTGCTTCATTCAGTTTTAACATTTCGTGTTGATGCTGTTTTTCTAAGGGTTCCGTCTGGGTGCACCTTTTCTCTCCGCCTGCAGACTGGGGAGGAGGACCAGCTTGTGGATCACGCAGCCTCTCTCCCAAGACCAGGCCTGATCTAAAGACAAACACCGTGAAGTCATACTTGACAGATGACCATTGGTTTCCAAGGCTTTGATTTAGTCAAGCCGGCTCCAAAAGACACAAACAGTGACTGTCCCCAGGGGGAGCTAATCTGATTGTCCTTAATGCCAGGACATTCAAGTCTGTCATGGGTGGCGAGCCCGAAGTCATGTGGCACCGGAGGGGCAGCTGTATCAACAGGCCCCTTGCAGGCTCGCACAAGACTCAGCCAGAGACTGACTTTCAAATGGGCAAGAAGGGAAGAATGAGTGGGCAGTGGACGTGGATCCGTTTTGTGCAGTGAAGAGCAGGCCTGGGTTGAAGGGGGCTACTCCTGTGTGAGGCCCAAGTTCTTAGAAAGTCCAGGGCTCACCACTATTGTGCAATAAGCATTGGTAGTTCTCTGCCTATTAACTGGACATACTTTGGTGTCCTTCCAGAGGATGACTGGTATAGTTCGACACTTTGACCAAGATAGCCCCACCCAAGGCATTGGATGACTGCAATGTCCTTGGGATAGTTCTTTTATTGATCTCTACAGGTCCCTCCCTGGCATCACAAGACCATGTAATAAAAGCATTTTCCAAGTTCACAGCATGTGGGTTCTCTGGGTGACAGGCAACTCAGGGAAGAACGTTGAGTTTTCAGCACATCTGGCTGCTTGCCCCGTGCAAGCAGATGCAGTGGTCAGTTCACCTCTGGGTTTCAGTTCCTTCACTGAATCAACCGGATTGCTAGATCCCCACCCACTTATGACCCCAAGTTGCTCCAGGGAGCTGGAGACACACAGTAGGGAACCATGGGCTGCAGGTATAAGGCAGGAACTCCGCAGAGCCATCTGGGTGCTGAATGCTGGTATTAACCATTGTGTAAGACATAGACTCAGTGCTCAGAGCACCCTGGCTGTGAGAAAGCCCACATCTGGCCCCTTAGACAAATGCACCCCTCCCGTGGCTGTGAACCTCCTCAGTGAACCCCTACTTCACCCTTCCCATTCCACCAACCCCAAAGCCCAGGTAACTCTCCATCTCTCCCTCTTAGCTCTCCGCCTTCCCCATCCCCCCACTTCCTTTCCGAACCTCTTCTTACTTAACTCATCTATACAGAAGCTAACAAGGATGGATGGGCTTTCAAGGAGACAGGAAGTTAGGGAGAAAAAGCTTGAGTGGGAAAGTCCCCAGAGCTCTGGGCGCCTCTGTGTTCGGGTCCAGAGCACGCTTGACTCACTTCTCACAGCGGTCTGACCTCTGGGTGTGGAAACTAGCACAGTTGGATACTTGTCAAGTGTCACGGGGCAGGTTACAAATAGCACGGGGATTAGCAACCCCTTCAGAAACTCGCGTTCAAGGTCAGGGAAAGTTAACAGCTTAATCCCTGGAGCACCAGGGAGGGTGTTTTATGGCAAAGGAGGGCTGTGAGCACACACATATATGACCAGGAAGGGACAGAGGTGGCACACTACAGGGCTTGATGGGGGATCCACTTCAGTCTAGGAGCAAGGCCCTCAGGTTGAATGCTAGAGTACGAGGTCCCCTGTCTCACTCTGTAGCGGGCCTGGGTGTTCCCATATCCTGTTGTAGAAAGCTCCCTGCGGGACCCTAGCTCCAGTGACCACCAACCGGTCGAGATCTCAGAGCAGTAGAAGGACTGGCCACCTGGGTTCTGACCAGCAGTGGCAGCGGACGACAGGGACCCGGCTCAGTCGCGGACTGGGATCCTCGGCTTTCCCTGTGGCTCTGCCGGGGCTCAGCTCCCCGGCAGCCCCGGGAGCTCTGCACTTAGGCTGCAAAGGGGACCAGCTCTCCTCCCAGCTGCCTGCCACGCAGTCCGGGCTGCCAGGGGGACAATCTCAACTCGCTGGTACCCCTAGCTTGGTGGAGCGGGCCAATCCGCCTCCCCAGCCCCACCCCTGGCCCTTGGGTGCACCGCCGACTCTTACCGTCCCAGGGCCGCGAAGCAGCCCTTAGTTCTGCGCTCGGGCGCGGCGCGCCAGGCCCCAGGAGGGCAGCACCCGGCGGTGGCCAGCTCCCACCGGTCAGCCCTGCCCTGCCCCGCCCGGCCGCCGTGCCCACTGACCGGGCACCGCCTGGCCCTGTGCACACGGAGGCGACCCGCCCTCCGCGCCCGGACGCGCAGAGGGTGTGCGTGGAAGTCAGGCGTGCGCGGCGGCGGAGAGTCCCAGGACCAGCTCAGGTAAGCGGCACCCCGGGAACCGCAGCAACGCCCTGCAGAGACATTTGCCTCTCCTGGCCTGGCTTTGCCAACTCTCCCGAATGTTGGAAGCAGAGAGATGCTGTTGATTTGGGACTGGCTTTGGGGAAAACCAAAGGAGTGTTTATGAGCGGATTTGGCTTTGTGGGGTAGGCTTTGGAAACGGTTTAAGGTAGAGAGGGTTCAGTTTCTTAGGTAATTTTCCATCTCGGTGGATGTCCCTGGGTGTCTGTGTTTTGAGCTCACCTAAGCGGGGCGCTGAGGCGATCCCCACCTTAGTTTGGATCAGGGACTAGCACATGTGCTAGGTGTCCTGGGGGAAAGAAACTGCAAATCTGGTTTGAGGCTTCTTCTGTTTATGTGGTTGGTGTTTGGGAAAACTTGCCTTACGAGTTGAAGACCTCCACTCGCTGCAAAGCTGAAGGTACCAAGAACACAGTGAGTTCCTAACAGAACTTGAGGCTGTCCTTATCTGGGAAAG